>NW_010516923.1:0-47629 GCF_000687285.1 Phaethon lepturus | reverse complement strand
GCCTCAAGTTGTGCCAGGGGAGGTATAGACTTTAGAAAATTTCCTTACTGAGAGGGTGGTCAGGCATTGGCACAGGCTGCCCAGGGAGGTGGTGGAGTCGCCATCTCTGGAAGTGTTCAAAAAACGTGTGGATGTGGCGCTTCAGGACATGGTTTAGTGGGCATGATGGTGTTGGGTTGATGGTTAGACTTGATGATTTTAAACATCTTTTCTAACCTTAATGGTTCTGTGATTCTGTGAAACTCAAGAATATTGCCTCTCTTCCTGTCAGACTTAAAACTAATTACTGTAAAACCTGAGGTTGGGTAGTGGTTTTCAGATGATTAATATTCACTGATTCTCAATATATCTAGCTGTTTTACAAGAGCAGCAAGTTTCACACGGATATATAAAGAATTAGAGAGTGTTTTCAGTTCACACTTTGATAACTTAAATTGCTTGATTTGAATGTTAAAATTTTAAAGCTAGTGCTGATTCTTTGCTTTTGCATTTAACATTTCATTTCATATTGCTGATCATGGTAGTGAGTATTGCACGCTGGGGACCAGTTTAAAGTCGTGCCTGAATATCTGCAGAAGAAGGAATGTAGGAGAGGGATGCATAGCTTACTTATGGTAGTCACAGAGGTCAAGCATTAATCTATGGTATGCAAATTGCAGCATTAACTATCATCTGTACTAATCATTACATCTGAGGTTGTCTGAACTGAAATCAATTTGTGATATGTTGTGACATATTAGTGTTCACTGTCAGCTTATTTCAGAAGAGAACTATCACGACATGCTTCCGTCTCGATTAAATAACCAGACAGTCCTGTCTATGTAATCCTCACTTTTCTTAATTTTGCTTTTTATCTACTGGTAATATTACATTATTAAATAGGTAATGACTAAATTAGGACAAGTGAAGACTGGATTTTTATGAACTTTCTCATGCAGTATATATAACCATTTGGGGCAGAACAATATCCTGTCTGACTTCAGTGATGCTTACAGCACACTTTTTGAATTATTAACTGATTTTATGGCTGTATCTAACTGCATTGCTTAATTTCTTTTTTAGAGATACCCATACTGGAGTTTAGTTTGCATACATGATCGTCATGTTTATGCACATAACACAAAATATTTATTTTGAAATTTATATAAATATGTACTAAGTTTGTGAATTACACATCTATTTTTAAAGGCCCTGAACCTAAATTTCAAAATATTATTTATCGGTTCATGATTAAATTTCTGTAGGAATTGCTGCATAGTAAAATAACCTCTGGGTATAGATTAGTTTGTCAGGTGATCTCATACTTATGAATTTCCCACAAAGAACTTTTTTGAGCATGACAAATATTTACACAAAAAAATAACCACATGTAATTACATTTCTATGTTTGAGTATTTTAAATAAGTTCTACGTAAGCAGCTTACAGGTACCACCATTTGCTTTAGGCAGTTGCTAATAATGAATATCAGGCAGCTTCCAGTTTGCATCAGGTGTCTGATAGAAGACTGCAAGACCGGACACCACTCCACTGATTTAATGATGTAAGCAGACAGCAACACAATAGCAAACAAAGGAAGAAATTAAACTTTATAAAGAAACAATGTCAACAAAATCTCTGACATCTTAGATAATATACCTCAAAGCCATGATAATACCTAGTATTTGCCAGCTCTGCAATATCCTTTATGGTCCCATGACTCCTTTCTTTCATATGCTAGTATCCACTAGAAAAGTCCCCCATCTGTCTGTTCATAGCTCCCTCCTCACCTGCTGACTCCAAAATGTATGGTGAGACTCAAAATGCACTAAATGCTGGTTTCAGCTGGGATAGAGTTAATTTTCTTCACAGAAGCTAATGTGAGACTATGTATTGCATTTGGGATGAAAAAATGTTGATAAAGCGCTGATGTTTTGTGTTGTTGCTGAGAAGTCAAGGACAGTTCAGTTTCTCGTGCTGGCCTGGCAGCGAAGAGGCTGGGGGTGCCCGGGGAGCTGGGAGGGGACAAGCCAGGACAGATGACCCAGGCTGGCCAAAGGGATATTCCATACCCTATGAGGTCATGCTCGGTATATAAATCTCGGGCAAAGAAGAAGGAAGGGGAAGATGGACATTTGCAGTGATGGCATTTGTCTTCCCAAGTAACCGTTACGTATGATTGAGCCCTGCTTCCCTGGAGATGGCTGAACAACTGCCTGCCCATGGGGAGTGGTGAATGGATTCCTTGTTTTGCTTTGGTTGTGTGCACGGCTTTTGCTTTACCTACTAAACTGTCTTTATCTCAACCCACGAGTTTTGTCACTTCTACTCTTCTGATTCTCTTCTCCATCCCACCAGGGGGGAGTGAGTGAGCGGCTGCGTGGGGCTTAGTTGCCGGTTGGAGTTAAACCACAACAATGTATGCCCCTGCCACGCTCAATGCTGCTCTCGTTTCCCTGGGGAAGGAGAAGTCTTTTTGGTAGGACTCTCAGCGGCAACCTGAGGAGTGAGGGAAACCTTAGATGACTCCAACTGGCCCATAACTCCTGCAATCTGGTGTACTCATTCTCTCTCCCAGTTGTTGCTGTTCTACATTTCACCTCTTAGCCCAATGAAGCTCTCATAAGGCAACTGACTGAAGAGCACCAAAGCTTCAGGCCCCTGTTTTCTTCTTGTCAGGGGAAGAGGCTTTCTGTGGAGCTGACTGGCTTTATCTAAAGGCTCTATCCAAACTCACATACAGGAAGAGATTTTCCTTAGAGAGTCTCCTTCGTCCTTTCTATCCATGTCGTCTCAGTTTTATGTTACTGGTGATGATTAACACAGTGACACATGTAAAATGTGAAACATTCACATAGAGCAGTGTTGAATCAAAATCCCAAATGTGCCTGCTATGACTTACACAGCCTGTTCAGAAAAAAATGAATTGAGCGTAGAGAAACTTGTGTAAAATCAGCACAAGATAAGCATAATCATAGTTATGCTTATATTCCTCTACTGTATAAAATTATGTTGACCAAATGAATTAATCAGGACACCACAGATTTTAAAATGCAGGTGTTTAGGCTGCTTTCCCACATTGCACCAACTGGTCAACAGGATAAACGTGAGCTGGCAGGGAGCAGGGCCATTAAGAAAGCTCAGAAAGAGGATTCCTGGAAAACGTGGGCCAAAGCTTCAGCATCCCCAGAGGATCTCCCCTGGAGCCTTTTCAGGCTCTATCTTCGATGCATGGCATCAGTGGGCTGCTGCACTGGAGTTTGGCCAGTGTCTCTGCCTTATGGCTTGGATGGCAAAGCACATGCGCATAGTTAGTGCTGCTTAAGGGAACAATAACTAATCACATTTAGGGGAGACATGATATTGGTTTCTGTAACCAAACACGTTTCACCCTCCCACCTAATCATGCCCTCCTTTTTTCTCAAGAACACAGGAACACTTAACTGGAAACTGAATGGAGATGAAAATATCAAGTGGCATGAGAGCTGGATTTAAAGCTCATGTATAATCACAGTGTGTGAATGAGATGAAGGCTCAGCTCAGTCTCCTCCCCTCTCCCTGCCCAGTGGATGCTGACATTATCGCACAGTGACTATACCACAATCGCCATTTGTAGTTGTCCTTTTTCAAATTTTAACATCAAGAAATAATATTTCGGGGGCAGATGTGCTATTTAATCACTCGTCTTTATCCAGTTTTGTGAAAGCTGTTGTTAAAAAAACATAGGTTAGTGAGTAGAGAATTAACATAAGGCCCTGACATGGATTTTGAGGGAGCAGTTGTTTTATTACCTGTTCTTTGCTATAATTTTCTCATCATTTGATGCTTCAGAAAGCATGAGTCCAGGAGACTTTGATTTAAGAGCATTCATGCTTCCAGCTAACATTCTGAACTTGCTTTATCAAATCCATTTCAGAGGCTAATATATAGCAGCATTTTCAACACCTATACAGCAGGAGGAAGCTCTATACTGGTTTTGACTTTGGTGGTCACCCATGGGACTGTCCATCCTACAGTTTGTATACATGAAGAAAGCTATTTGAAGATCTGAATCAATGCAGCAAAAGTGAAAATTAGGTATATCACTGTTTACTAGCCTATTTTAAATCCAGTTTCCTTTGTTTCAAGGGTTGGAAGGATAGAATGGGAAGGTACGTGCTGTTCATCAGCCTGAAAATACATTAAACAATAGCCAGAGATAAGTCTGCTTTTCACATTGATTTAAAAAAAAAAAACCAAACATATATGAAACCTTACTTCTCTGTCACCCTCAGTGAAGGAGGAATTCCTTCTCTAGTTCTCTGTAGAAGGACTTTTCTCTATAAATTAAGGGAGCTTTTTTCAAGTGAATCTAAAGCATTAATTGCTATCCCAGGAGCTCCTAAATCCCCTCCTTATGAACAATGCTTATACCAAAAAACACACTACTATCGAAGATTTCCTCATTGGTTGGATCTTTGTGACTTTAGTTCAGGGCAAAAAGAATTGAAAAGATCTGGGTGATTTTTGACACAAAAAAAAAAAGGGAGGGAAACATTCAATTTTAAGAGGAAGCAAAGAAAGGAGCAAGAAGATACCTTTTCTTCAACTTTACACATAGAAAAAACTATCCTCTGAATTGCCCTGTAAAGTACTGCCAAGATATAAGACATCCAGCAGACATCAGCAGGAAAAGAATGGGGTGTTTTCTTCTTATCTTCTTGTCAGGTAGTCTTTTCAATCAACTGCAGATGATCTGACACAGATGATCAGCTTCTGTAAGTTAAGGGCTTGATAAACAAGCCGGCGCGTGCAGTGGCATCAGAGCCGCTCTCACCGCGCCGGCACCGCCGCCAGCGGGTACACTTCTGAAGGTTAATGTGACATTCGTCTGAGCGCAGTAGGCAAGTGGGAGCCAAAGATGCACCGAGACAAGCATACGAAGAAACCCGGAGTGAAAACACTAAAATAAATATTTTCTCATTAATAATATCACAGTAAAGTAGCAAACTCGACAGGAAGTCTGTGGTTGGCAGAATGTAGGGTACCAGTTCAGAAAATCCTAGTCTGGTTCAGTTCAGAAAATCCTACTCTGATACAGTACAGAAGTTTATGATCCAAATTCAGTTGAATCCTGAAGCATCACAGAGACAACCTCCCTCTCCCACAACAGCATAGGTTCCCTGATCCTCTAGGTCTTTTTCTTTATGCCCAGCGTCAGAGTCACAGAATGAGGGGAGGGGGGCAAAGGATTTCCTTGTTTACAACCATAGTAATTTGTTCTCACGCTCGCTCTGTCCTTGGAAGGGTTAACAGCTTCACAGGGCCTGATGCCTCTTTCCACGGAACTAAGTTATACAAAGAGGTTAAAATAAAGATGTGTCAGCACCATAGTGTACTTAAGACTTTTTCTGCTGGCTGATCCTGCTTTAAAAGACAGAGCTCTCATTTTTTTTCAGTTGCTCTGATACATTACATCATTCCTAGGACCTGATCACTTTGCGACATTGTGAAATATTTCTAAGAGCATGGAAATCAGAAACTCCAGTATAAATTGAGAACGTGTGACCGTAGCATCATCAAAACTGCGCTAACCCACGGCACCTCAGTCTCAGGAATACCATTTCAGTCTAGGAAACATGGTCCATAACTCAGTCCTGCCACTTCTCCTCAGCCCTTGCATTCTGAAAGGGGTAATAACAAACCTATTGCTGTGATTTTGAGCTCTGCCTCAATAAAGGTTAAGATCATATTTCATCCCTGTTCATGAATGACTTTTTCAATGGAATAAAACAAATATCTTCTTCTGTAAAGCAATGTGTGTAAAGCAATGAATCCCCACCTGGTTATAAAAGGAGCGGGGGTGGTCCCCACCCATGTGCAGAAGGAAGCCAGCAGAAGAAACCGAAGGAACTGATCTCACATGCAAAGATGCAAGCACTGTGCAGCTGACAGAGTGATGGTCTGGGCAGAGAATCCAGGGATTATGTAGAGGTGCTGCCAAGGGCCTCCCTTCCGCAGGCAGCCCAAGTGAGCACCTGGGGGCCATGCTGCAGCAGGACCAGGAGCAGGAGAGCATCGCCAACATGCAGTGTTGCAGGGTCCAGCTGAAACAACAGCTGCATCTTTAGATGAGGTGAATAGACATGATACTAGGGCCAAAAGTGAATGCAAATCTTCAGCTTTTAAAATTAAATGGAAAAGTGTCCACACGTGTGTACGAAGATATTTACCATCTTTGCATACACTCTTTTGTTCATCCAAACCTAAATGTTCACCTTCTTTTGTACGCCATGTGAGTAATTAACTGTAGAAAAAAATATCAGTGAAGAGCACATTAATTCAGCAATGTTTTCATTTGGAGTTTGTAACCTCAAGCAGACTGAAGATAAAAGAAATGGATAGCAAAATAAAAACTAATGATAATTTTCTGTTCATGCCCAAATATTTCTCAAGGAGAAAGTAAATTAAGCTGTGTGGGGACAAATGTTCCCTGCCATTGTCTTACGTAAAAAATGTTCTGCATTATAGTAAAACAGAGTGAGTTTCATCTTTGGTCTGAGAACTAAATTTTAAAAGAAACTTTCAATCCTCTATGGCATGGCCATGATATTGATTGATACTTGGTCTAACGAAGAAAGCTTCAAGGAGAAAATGGTATTTAATCGTTATGAGTCCAGATGTTTGAAGCGGCAGAACTGAGAGGAGAGGCAGTGGCAGAGGCATGCCAGGGCATGGTGAGGTGCATTGCCTGACGGGGTGCACAGAAGCCCAAGGAGTGCAAAACCGAAATGAGGAATTGCAGTGTTGGGACTGCAAGCCGTGCTGGCTGTGTTCGTGCTACAGAAACCTGCCAGCTGGACCTAAAACTGCATATGTTTATTGCCCAGAAATGCTTCTTCAAATCAAATGATACACTTCCAAAGCCAAAGTCTGGAAAGCCACAAAAGCCTCTGACCTCCGCCGGGTGTCCCCTGGGCAACAGCCATGTGCTGGGAGGCCACTGCTGCATCCTCCTGCAGAAACGCCAGCAAGGCATCTCGGACTGGAACCAGCATGTCTCCTGCTGCCTTCACGGTTGGTTTTCTTCTTCCTTCCGGAGAAAGAGCAGGCATGAAGAAATAACTGCGAGCCCAGAAACCCTTGTGCTGTGTCCAGTTCCAGAACTGGAAAAACCAAGAACTCTCTCCAGCAGAGATACCAAGTATAGAAGGATACCGTTAGAGTCAACGCTAAATCGCCTTCTTCTGTCTCACTTCCCTGTAGAGGCTGGCCTGCGGACAGTCACAGCACAACCAAATAGTCCAAAACCTAAATGTTCAGCCTAGACTAGACATTCACCCTTTTCCCAGCCAAAGGTTGTTAATATTATATATTCCTCTGCTGCCACCACCTTGAATGTAAACTCACAGAGCTTTCACACGCACCTGTAGAAGTGAGTCCTCCTCTAAAACACCAACATAAGCCTAACCAGCGTTAATAGTAGCTTTACTTATGCATGCTCAGGACTGTGCTGGTTAAACAGATCCTATAAACAGGGAAAGGACTGATTATAAGTACCAAACCAGGCCTCAGATTTTTTACAAACTATTGCAGGCAACATACCAAATAACAATTTCAAAAATAAATCAAGTTTCATCTTTAGGGTCTTAGTTTTTCTACATAAAATCCTGTTTTACACTACTGAGTATTTTACTGCTTTGGTTCCCTCACTTCTCAAGGTCACTCATTTCCTCCTGAATGTTAGCCCAGTTTTCTTCCGAAGTGACAATGCTTCTCAAGTTTGTGACATCAGTAACTGGTATGAGGTCATCTGGTATTCTATACGAAAACCTGAGTCTGCAATTATTCTGCTAACCACAAGCTCCTCTTTCTTAAGAAAACCTGATAATTTTCCTTATAGCAATCTGATCAAGCATTTTACTGAGGCTGAAAAAAAATAGATTTAATAATTTTCTTGATTAAATTTTCTCTAATATCTTAACTACTGACCAAAAATAACTCTGAAAGAGCATCACTTCCTTGGACCAGGGTCTCCTTTTGTCAATAGATCTGTCACCTGTCACATCAAAGCAAAAGCAGGCCCTATCTTTATTCAAATATCTATTCTGAAGGTTAAAGTCTTGTAAAAACACAATTACTAACAGTATTTCTCTCCTTCTAATAATATTCCAGCACTACCATTCCATAATAACAGCTATGTGATAGTTTACCTGGATTTTGTAAAGTTATGATAAAGATGTCCACCTTGTGCTCTTTACACCCAAAATGTTTGTGTGTGTATATATGTACTTATTCACACACACACATATAATTCTCCTCACTACAATAAAATTCAGTTGTTCAACAGTAGAATTAAAATGATTCAAAATCAGTGTTATACAAATCCTCAATTATTCACTGCTTCGAGCTCTGAGCAAGAACCATCTGCTCTTCAAAGGGACACAAAACAGTAAAATATGATATGACTTTAAGAGCAATATATTCAGCCTGCCAGGGTAAAACTAATTTCAAAGTTAGGGCTCCGAAGTTGCAGCCCACTCCTGGATATACCTCTTTATTTCAGTATCTTGTACGACCAAAGAGTTTAATCAACCTATCTTTAGAAGGCAGGCAGAGAGCAAGATTAAAGTTTGCTGCTCACATTTAGGTTTGAGATTTCATGGACTTTGAATTTTTACATTAAAAACTTTAGTTTGCATGTCTTACTAATGGTACTTCCCTGTTTATTACTCTCTTTGAACATAAAAAAAGGGCTGGTGTTTCTGTCACCTGTATATATGTGATGGGTCGATCTTGGCTGGTCACCAGGTACCCACCAAGCTGCTCAATCACTCCCCCTTCTCAACAGGACCGTGGGAGAAGTAATGACCAAAAACTTGTGGGTTGAGATAAGTATAGCAAGACCATGTCATGGGTAAAACACTCCATTGGGTGAAATTAGTTTCATTTATTGCCAATTAATAGCAGAGTAGGATAATGACAAGTAAAAATGAAATTAAAAATGCCTTCCACCTCCCCTTCTTCCCAGGCTCAACTTCACTCCTGGCTCTTCTACCTCTCCCCTCCTTGGTGCAGGGGCATGGTGAATGGGAGTTGTGGTCTGCCTGTAACACTTCATCTTTGCCTCTCTTTCTCCTAATGCTCTTCCCCACTCCAGCATGGGGTCCCTCCCATGGCATACAGTCCTTCATTAACTTCTTCAACGAGAGTCCTTCCCCCAGGCTGCAGTTCTTCAATAACTGCTCCATCATGTGTCCTTTCAATGGAGTACAGTTCTTCAGGAATAGATTGCTCCAGTGTGGGTCCCTCATGGGGTCACAGGTCCTCCCAGAAGACTTGCTCCTGTGTGGGCTCTTCTCCATGGGCTGCAGCTCCTGCCAGGACCCTGCTCCTGCATGGGCTTTCCGCAGGCTGCAACATCCTTCAGGTCACATTCACCTTCTCTGGTGTGGGGTCCTGCACAGGCTGTAGTGTGGATATCTGCTCCACTTCAGTCCTCCATGGGCTGCAGGGTCACAACCTGTGTCACCATGGTCTTCTCCATGGGCTACAAGAGGAAACTCTGCTCTGGTGCCTGGAGCACTTCTTTCCGCCTCCTTCTTTACCGACCTTGATGTCTGCAGGGTTGTTTTTCCCACATTTTCTTACCCCTTTCCCTCACATCTGCTGCACAGTGGTTTTTACCCTTTCTTAAATATGTTATCACAGAAGCACCACCACTGTCACTGATGGGCTCAGCTTTGGCCAACAGCAGGTCTGTCTTGGAGCCAGCTGGAACTGCCTCTCTCTGACATGGAAGCAACTCCTGGTGACATCTCACAGAAGCCACCCCTGCAGCCAGCCCCACTACCAAAACCTTGCCACATAAACCCAATACATTCTACCCCTTGCCTCTGTTAATCATATATTTAGGAATTACCATTAAAATACACATTCAACATAAAATCTTCACAAACTTTACTTATGTCAACAAAATGACTTCTCCACACCGAAGTCAAAATATCATCACAACACTGACAGATGTGGACAATTTACACACAGTCCATCCCTTGTCCCTTCACAACAAAAATATCCCCACAATGATTCTGCTCTCTGGCAGTGTCCAGTCCATGTTTTACCCATTACCTCTCACAGTTAGTGTCCTTATCTCAAATTCCTCTAGAGCCCCACTGCTGGGAGCCAAAAAAGGCTGTGATGGGTTGATCTTGCCTGGCTGCCAGGTGCATACCAAGCTGCTCTCTCCCTTCCTCTCCTCAGCGGGACAGGGGGCAAAAATAAAATTAAAAACTTGTGGGTCAAAATTAAGGCAGTTTAGTGAAAAAAAGCAAAGGCCATGCAAAGCAAAACAAAAACATTAATTCTCTACTTCCCCTCAACAGGAGATGGCCAGCCACTTCCTGGGAAGTAGGTCTCCAATATGCATAGTGGTTGTTTCAGAAGGCAGATGCCTTAATAACGAATGTACGCACTCCTCTCCCTTGCTCTTAGCTTTTATTGCTGAACATGACATCACATGGTATAGGATATACCTTCGGTTAGCTTGGGTCAGCTGTCTCGGCTATGTCCCCTTGAAACCTCTTGCTCACCACCAGTCCTCTGGCCTTTGGAGGGGAGGTTGGAGAGACAGCCTTGATGCTGTGCAAGCACTACTCAGCAGCGGCCAAAACATCGGTGTCTTATCAACACCTTTCTGGCTACTAATGCAAAGCACAGCACTGTGAGGGCTGCTATGGGGAAAGCTAACTCCACCCCAGCCAGACCCAATACAATATAACAGGAAATCCTGTTCTTGCACAACCTAAACAGCAGTTTTCAGCTTAGACCAAATTTAAAGTACATGTGGCTGGGAAAGAGCTGTAAGCAACCAAAGTGTGCAATAATGGATCAGACAAAGTCCATAGTGGCCTGGTTTCCTACCTCTTACTGTGGCCAAGAGCAGAGGTTTGGATGTGAGGAGTGAAAGAATTGGGAGAAATATGGAGTGAGCTTTTCCCTGGTATGAGGAAATCCATGGGTGTCTGAGGTAAACTGGAGACTAATAAACAGACCTATTCTCTCTCAGTTTGTCTGCTCCTTCTTGCATGCACTTTTACTTTTGAGGTCCTTCATATCCAGTGGCCCAAGACCTTAACAACCAGCTTCACGATGTAATTATGCACTGCTTGCAAACTGCTTCCTTAGCAATCTCAGTGGGTGCTCCCTAACTCTTGGATTACAAAAAACAGCAATCACAATTCCAGATGCAGAATCTCCATATGTTTTATGATTTTATGGACTGCTGTTATATTTTCATCCTCTTCCAAGCCAAGGACTCCAGCTGTGCTGAGCCTTTTCCTCTATGGAAGTGGTTCCAAGATCATGGATCAGCTTTGTTGCCTTCTTTGTGCCCTTCTTAGTTTGTCCACATTATTTTAACCATCTTCAGCATAATTCGACTCTTTTTTTTTTCTACAACCTCTTAAAGTACCTGTGGGATAGTTCATAGGAAACTTATTTTATACATTTCACATCAGTGACTTCCACACAGTTTACACATATTAAAGTGCCATATTAAGCTGCATAATTTTAGGATACTTTAGACATGGAACCCCCTAATTTGAGATGATGTATTTATTGTGTAAATATTTATCAGAAAATATGTTTGTAAGGGGCAGTATTAAGATTCTTCTGATAATCTTAGCTATCACATTGTCTTTTGAGTGTTATTGTGTATTCATAATAACTCCCTTTTCAAGTTACTGGCTTTTAAAGGAATCCTACATAGTATGCTAATTTCTGAATGCTGCCACAGGCATTTTGTGTCTGGCTCAGACTCATATCTTGTATTTATGGCAATGCTTCTGGCCTATTCAGGGACATTTTTGGAAGAATCCCATGTATTATGATCCCAGAGACAAAAGAGCTCCAGGATAGCGGGTTGATTTTCAGAGATCACCTCCTCCAGGTTCAGGAGTGGCCTATCTGATGCACAGGAAATCAAGCAAAGGTAGCAGGAGGCCTGCAGGGATGAACAAGGAGCTCCTGACAGCAGCAGGGGAAGAAAGGAGAGGTGACTCTGGAGGAGTACTGGAGAGACACTATCTGCATGTACAAGTAGGAAAGCCAAAGTCCACCTAGAGTCAAATCTGGAGAGAGGGGCTTCTGCAGGTATTATAATAGCAAAAGAAAAACTAGGGGAAATGTGGACCCAATTCTGAAAAGAACAGGGGAACTGGTAGTAAATGACATGGGTAAGGCTGAGGTACTCAGCAGCTTCCTTATCCCAGTCTTTACAGACATATTAGAAGGTAAGACCAGCCTTCAGGCATCCCAGGTCCTTGAGAACAGTGGCAAAGTCTGCAACAAGGAAGGTGGAGGAGGATCAGGTTGGTCAACACTTAAATAAGCTGCACACAACTCCACATGACCTGATGACACAGACCCGTAAATGCTGAGGAAGCTGCCTGGTTGCAATGTCACTCTCAACTGTTTTCAAAAGGTCATCGCAATTTGGAGAGGTTCATAAGGACTGGAAGAAAACAATCACTCCAACGTTCAAGAAGGGCAGGAAGGAGAATCCAGGGAACTAGAGGCTAGTAAACCTCACCTCAATCACGGGAAAGATGATGAAGGAAATAATCCTGCAAATATTTCCAAGTAGTAAGTAGGCAGTATGGTTTTATGAAGGGGAAATCATGACCAACCTGACAGTCTTGTACAATGAGATGGTGAGCTCAATGGATCAGGTGAGAACAATGGATGTTGTTTACCTTGATTTTAGAAAGGCTTTTTATACTCTCCCCATAACATCCCCACTGGCAAAATTATGAAATACAGACTAGATACAAGGACAGTAAGACAAATAGAAAATTATCTGAATTGCAGGGTTTATTAAAGAGCTGTGATCATCAGCACGATGTCCAGCAGAAATCTAGTTACTAGTGGAACCCCAGGGTTAGATACTGGAGCCAATCCTGTTCAACAGCTTCATGATGATCTGTATGGTGAGACAGAGTGCACCCCCAGAAGTATGCAGACGACACAAAACTGGGAGAAGCTGCTGATACATAAGAGTGTTGTGCTGGAGGCTCTGGAGAAGGGAGCTAACAGGAAACTCATGAAGTTCAACAAATGAAGTGCAAAATGCTGCACCTGGGGAGGAATAAATCCATGCAGCAGTACATACTGGAGCCAACTGGCTGGAAAGCAGATTGACAGAAAAAGATCCTAAGAGTCTTGGTGAACAAGAACTTGACCATGAGCCAGCAACATGCTTTTTTAGCAAAGAAGTCTTAACAGCATCCAGGGCTGTATGAAAGAAAACACTGCCAGCAGGTCAAGGAGGTGATCCCTTCCCTCTATCTGTCATTGGTGAGACAAACCTGGAGTGCTGGGTCCAGTTCTGGTTTCTCCAGTGCAGGAGAGACATGGGCATACTGGACTGAGTCCATCAGAGGCCATGGGGAGGATTAAGTAAGGTACAGGAGCATCTGACATATGAGGAGAGGCTGCAAGAGGTGGGACTGTTCAGTGTGAAGAGAAGGGTCAGAAAGATCTTATCAATGTATATAAATACCTGAAGGGAAGCAGCAAAGAAGATGGAGGCAGACACTTCTCAGTGGTCACATGGGGAAGGACAAGAGACAATGGCCACAGTCTGAATTGTGGGAAATTCCATTTAAACATAAGAAAAAACAACTGATGAGTTTTGTTTGGTTTGTTTTTTTTTTTTTACTGTGCAGATGGTCAAACTGGAACAGATTGCCTGGACAGGCTGTGGAGCCTCCATGGAGATGTTCAAACCTCAGCTGAACATGGCCTTGCTTTACCTGCTCTAGTTCACTATGCTTTGAAAAGGAAGGCTGGACTAGATGATCTTCAGAGATGCCTTCCTACTTCATCCATTCTGTGATTCTGTGAATGTCAAGATCTTCCAGTTATATCCTATTTAATAAGTTCAAATATTTGTATATGTAATATTTCCACTGATATATATATCTTTGAGTTACCTGTGACTTCCATACTATAATCACAGTTCTGTAAAGTTTGCACAGTAATTCTTTCTACAGGGTTCTTCCACATAACAATTGTTATTTTCTACAAATATATTAAGGGAACACTACTTTGTTACCTAGAGGTGTCTCCTGTGTCACTGCATCCTTATATCACATAATTTTGCCCCAGATAACTATTTCATAGGAAATTCTTAATGTAAGAAACTCCTTGGGTTTAGAATGAGTCAGAGCATAAGCACAGATGTACTATGACCATAAATGAACACTTAGTGAGATGCATTTTCATTTCCTTATTTTCTGAAGTGCTGAAGTGCTGTCATTATGAAATGTCCTTAAATTATTCATGTTTAAGAGATGAGACAATTTGTTGCCATGTTAATTGCTGCCAAAGAAGGGTCTCTCAAATTATCAACCTCTGTCCCTTATCCTCTTTCCAAACCTAATTCTTCAAAATATAAGATGCATGTGTAAACATAGATAAATATCTCACACCCATTAGTTTAATGTCGAAGTCAACAGACAATTTAATTCAGTCTTTGTCTCTGTCTTTTGCTCATCTCAAATTCATTCAAATTCCTGTGAAGTATATTGGCCTTTTGGTTCTATCTGTTACCTCCTTTCAGAGATCTAGAATTATTATAAAAATGTAAAGCATATGGGAAAAAATTCCATTTTGTGTAAATATCAGCTACTACTCTGTCCATCTATCAGCTGTCTGCTAGTGCAAAACCTTTTTTTTTTGGTTAGATGAGATAAGGATGTTTATAGCAGTAGCAAGGCTCACAATAGTTACAGGTAGACCAAAAACTGACAAGAGTTGTTGCCATTTTGTCCCTGTTTGGACCATAGGCCACCAACCTAGTAATGACTGATCTGTTGTAACAAACGTGAAGAATCAGAGTATTAACAGGGCAAGGCAGGAAGCTGAAAGATGTGAAGATGGGGTATTGAAAAGCTCTGGGTGAGATCCAGTTTGGAGTTAGGGCATTTGAAATTAGTTTTCTATATGTGCACTAGATGTCTAAGCACCTATTACCCTGAACGGAGAGCTACTCAGTGCAGTCAATCAAGCCTGGAAACTGGAAAATGCTCAGCTCACACTAAATTACATGTTTGTTGGACGGCCATTTGAATCTCACCCTCTTGAAAACGAGGACATAGCAGGACCCAATGACAAGCTGGTATGGGTGTACATTGAGCACAGAGATCTTCAGACTGTATGAAGGACACTAGCTCCCAAATGTCCCTCAGGTGAGAGCAGTTGAAATTATGGCTTTGTGTAAAAGATATTTTTCCATGGTCTTCTACAGTCTCAAAGTGAGAAACCTGTGAATACAGTTAGTTCCTGTTAGGCAGCTGGTGCAACCCACCACAGATGAGATGAAAGTGCAGCCTCATGAGGAAAGGAGCAATGCCCTAGGCCACTCCTATCCCTTGAGACCTCACCCCACCACCACAGTAAAGAACCCCAAGGGAAGTTAGACCCTTCCTGGCAATGAAAAAAAGCCACACTTAGGCATGGTTTTCTAGGTCCTGTGCCCTGGGACAGCACCTCCCCTTCTGGGAGGCTAAAAACTCCCAGAAGACATGAACAGCTGTGTGGCCATTTCAAAGCCACTGCAAATAGAAAGCGGGATTTCACTAAGGGTGGCATTGGTGTGACTAGTATTGATGGTGTAACACTGGAGAATTAGTGCTATGTCACCCACCATGGCTGCAGGCTCCATTTTCTAGAGAAGTATTCTGTTGTCAGGAAATCAGACTGGTTGCCTACTAAAAACATCAGACATGAAAGTCTATTCAGACTGTCGTGTTCATCATGATAGTGCTTAGTCGGTACATTAGCGTTTAAGCACTAAATTTTTTAATAAGGACATGAAGAGATGTCTTCTGTAGCAACTTCAGGCTGGATGTCTGCCTGAGTAGCAAGGCAACTTTTTCTTCCTGGACTTCTGGCACAGCCCTGAGCATGAAGTAATTTTGGATGTCTTTGGCAGCTCCTCTTGGTTATTTGCAAGTTAGGTAATGAGTTAATTTTTCATGTCTTTTACTGATAGAACTTGGCTTTTCACAGATTTCTCTTCAGTTTGGGCTAGAGTTAGCTGGAAAAAAGAGAAATGTAATTGTATCAAATAATGAAAACCTGTAGATTCTTCTGAAATTTCTTTCTGGAGAGAAAAATGGGAAATGTTTAGACACTGTCAAAACATTTTGTCATTTTCTTTATGAAATTATTTTTAAAATTTGTTTTATTTTGTATAAAATACTGTAACATAACATTTTAAATTGTCAGAAATCAGAGCAATTTGTCAAAATAAAATATTTTGATCAACTCTAAATGAATTTTTTGGGGGCATTATGAAATTTGGAAATCTGTTTCAGGCTCTCTTTTCAATCTGAAATATGCCAGAGAGAATAGTCACCCTCTATACAGGAGTGCCAAACACCCCTGTCCTCACAGGACAGCTTAAGCTCTCCTGCATGTGGCTCCAAATATTTGAACCTGCCATCAGTTGGTTCTAAGGAGTTGCACCTGACTGCATACAAGAATTTTAAGAGAGAGAGAACCATCTGTCAAAATGATGTCAGAGTGACAAAGAGTGCAAAGATTAGCAGAGAAGCTGATGCAGGTGAAAAGTACAAAAGTGATACAACTATTCATATAGAGAGATTTATTCTGACATTGTGATACATCTGTGAAAACCTTATGCCACAGTAATTCGTGCCAGAAGAGTTATGGATCTTGCAGAATCTAATAATTGAAGCAAGACAGGACTCCAGAAAAATCAAAACAAAATAAAAATATAGTGATAGAGGGGAGATTATGCCAAAAAACCCTGCTTACATCCATTTGGAAACTAATGCCAAAGAAGCAGATATCTTTATATTTATCTGTACTGTTTTTTCCGTATGTCCATCCATAAGCACGCTGTGCTAAGCTTACATGCAGCAGTACAACATGATAATTACCCTGAGAAGGTAAAATAGATACATAAAAATGCTCATCAATTTTACACAGAATAGAAACAAGAATTCTGCATCTGCAGTCAGAAACTACAGTCCTGAAAGAATAAATGCAGAAATGCTATTGGTGTCATGATTATAGACTTAAAGACACATACACATGCATATGTGTCAGATGTTTCTAAAGGCTTTTTAAAATTACAGCTGTCTGTCTTACTGGCATGACCAGTCTTGCCTGCCAGCCTTTTCCCACTGAACAGTAGTAAGGGTATCCTGCAGCCATCACCAAGGCCCACAGCCTGCTGACAGAAGATAAATGACCGTATTCTGAGCAATTCTTCAGGATTATGCCTCATTCATTACATTGCACCTCATATTATTAAGAAAAATTCCTTTTATAACAGATTCCCTCAAAATTCAATGAAACATAAAATACACATTTATATAGTAAGCCAAATAAATAATTTGGGCCAGGATTCACCCCAACTAACTTCAACTAGAAGCCAAATCACCCTGATCTCCCTTTATACTAAAATAAAAAACTGGAAGAGAACGTATGTGGGACTCAGGAGGGCCCAACAAAGATCTAAGGACCTGGAGGTGCACCTCTCTCCACTGGCTGCGTTACAAACCTAGAGACACTGCGCCTAAGGCACAGCGTGAATCCGGTCCTCAGCGGCAATTCTGCAGTCTGTTTGGGACCACAAGTTCTTTGAAATCTTTTAGGTGCCTTATCTGACCTACAACCAGCCGTAAACTCCAGAAATAGTCTTTGAATACGGAAAGTTAAACACATTTTTAACTGTTTTGGTTAAGGAGCAGTCTCCTCTGGAAATGGCCAAACTGAGCTATCGGGCTCCACAAACCTGAAGGCTCAGTTCGGTCCATTGTTTCCTACCTCGGTTTAATTAATTTAATTCGGATGCAGAATAGGATAGCCCTGCCTGCTAATGACGGTGTGAACATTTTGGTTTTGTTTTCCTTCTATAACACTTCCAAGGAAGTTGAGTAACAGAAACAACATCCTTAAGCCAGGATGCACAGGGCAGGTAGCTCCATGTCCCATGGAATGTCCCACTCCACCTTTTCTGCTGCTCTTCAGGTTTCCCCTTAGCTTGAGCTGCTTCCCCGATAGCCTCAGAATCTGAAAAGGGAGACTCATTAGTATCTGACTTCTTTCACTTCTGCTTTTCCAGGCACAAATTGTTCTAAATAGCTCTCTTCTTCAGTAACAAAAAGAGACACAAATAATTTCAAAAGATTCAGAGCACAACAGGTAAATTTTCTATGTGTTAATATTAATGGGTAGTAAATAAAAAGGACTTTCAATAGGTAATGAATACTTAATATTATTTAATCAAAGGCAATGTATTTTCTTAATTACTATAGTTATGTGGATTTTTTAAAGCAGAAAATTATTGTAAAAACAAGGAGAAAATGAAGTATGAAGTCCAAAATGTCTGTAATTGTTCTGTAAAAAAGAGAAATGCGGAAGAGCTTGGCAAGAGCACAGCAATATATTGTACCCATTGAACTGAAACCATGTCCACTGATTCAGCGGTCCACAGTAGAGATCACTTTACGAATATCCTAGAGTAGAACCAATATTTTGATTGTTTACCAAAGTCTGTTATGTTAAAAAAACCCTTTTGTGCTCTTGTGTGTATCTTTAAAACAAGGTATACACACCTCCTGCATCATTTATTTGTGGGGTTTCACCAGACTGAGTAGGTACCTAACACAGTATTGCCGCTTATATTTGTTTAGAATTTCAGCAAGATGGAAAATTCCTCTCTGTGCCATGCCTAGAAAGTTTTCGTTATTGCAACAACAGGTTTCTCTGATCCATGGCAATAAATGTCTTTTCTGCACAGCATCAAGGAAGCAAAAAAAAAATATTAACAGCAAAAGATGGGCACCCTCACTTCTGAGGTGCTGCCATTCATGACAAACTTGTAAATTTGGGGAACCCCAACAAATCTATAAAGAAAAAAAAAGCTGAAGGACAAAATAAAAGAGAATACCCCCAAAATGAGAAGTTTGATGAATGAGGACTAGTGAACTGAGTGTCAGTTATTCATATAATTTTAAGTACTAACATATTCTGGGTGGTTTGGATCTATGCACCTGATTATTGTGAGGAAGGATATTTTCAGGTACCAGTAATTTAAGACATTTCACATTTAAATGTAAAGACAGCTTTCACATGTAAAGACAGCTGACATTCCATGAAATTGGGGTTTTCATAACAAAAATCCACTCCATGCAGGTCTACTTAGAGTTCTACTCATGTGAAAAAACAATTAAGCATAGCATAACAGTAGTTAGAGATAGGACTCATCTGACAGAATATCTACCATAGCTACCTCTGCACTAGTTGCCTGATGCTTCCTTTGTAAACAAGATCCTCCAAAGAATGATTGATTTTATCTCATCTAAAATACATCAGATGAAATGGGTTTTAAAGCACATTTCTCTCACTTGACTATAAACAGACCTTTCAGCAACTAGCTCAGATGAACATGTCTACAGTAGTGGGTGAGATGAATGCCGTCATAGACTACTATGGCAAAGAATTCTCTACCAGTAGCAGGGAATAATGACAGATTTGGGGATTATATGAACAAAGGAGTAGTTGACTGCTTTATTGAATTTCTCTTATATGGCACATGATCTTTTTGCCTTATCAGGCTCAAAAAAAAGCTCTTGCACTACAGGTTAAAGGGTTTTTTTATATACTTCTGATGTACAGTATCTTAACTCTCAGGAATCAGAGGGTTTTGCCTCAATTTTCTACCAAGGCCAGATAATAAAGTATTAATAAAGCCTTTTTTTTTTTTTTTCCTTTTCAGATGAACTGCACATGTAGATATGTAAAGCTATCTAGAAATACTTCGAAAATTCTGACTATCCAAAGGATGCTGCAGGGTTTTTGGTAGTACCATGAAGAAAAATAAGAAGCTGTCATCCGTCTCTGCATGGGCGTAGCCTTCATCCTAGATACAAAAACTCACTCTGTTCTGAATACTTTATTGCTATGAAAGATGTAGCACTGACGTTGCAGAAAAGCTTCTCATCCAAAACCAGTGACGTGACACAACTGTTAATAAAAAGTCCACTTTGATTCAACAACAATGAGTATCCTTCATAAGCAATTTAAAAGGAAGCCTATGACACTGTTAAAACCCAAATGAGATGTTCATTCATGAGACCTTCATTCTGAGGCCTCAGAAGAGGCAAGAAAATCTTGTTGAATCTCTAGGCTGGATAAAATTTATTGCCTGCCTTACTATGACCCACCAGATTTCTGAATGGCTTGAGTTTCCAGAATTAGTTCATTTCCACCATACAAATATTAGCATGAGCTACCTGTTCTGGCATGAACAAGGACACCCCAAAGTGTTGGATGTTTTGGGTTTTTCTGCTCATTTTTCATCAGTTAAAATTACTGGTAACATCTCTTCTATCTTTCTATAGCCATTCTTCCCAAGAAACCATTGGGAAAAAAATTGAGTCTTAAACTCAGAAAGTGTTGTATCAGAGGTGGCTGAAAGACTGAGGATAATTACAATTAAGAAGACACAGCAAGCTGAGCTAGAATCTCACTGTAAAATTTAGAAAAAGATCATTACAATTAAATGAATTGTGTGAAAGACAAGCTGAACAGAAAGAGTTGGTAGAGATTAATTTGACAGCAGGAAAGTAAAATTTAGCCTTCAGTTGAGTAAGCAAGAAAAGGGTACAGATGAGGGCTGAGGAAATTTTCCACAGTGGCATGAAAAAGATATGTTTGGAAGTGGCTATGTCTACAGTGTAAGCTTAGCCTAGACCTGATCCTCACTCTGTCCTTATCCCATCCCTGTTAACGCAACTGGAGTTAGCATATCTGTGCTTGCAACAAGTTTGTAGTCAATACCAAGTTTGGAGGAGCTGTCAATAAGCTGGAGGCCAGGGCTGCTGTTTAGGGGGAACTCAGTGGGGTGTGGGGTGGTGGGAACTTCATGTAGCTCAAGAAAGACAAATGCAAAGCCCTGCACCTGGGATGTCATAACTGTATGCATCAGTACAGGCTCGGGGCCAACTGACTAAAAAGCAGCTGGGCAGAAAAAGACCCTGGTGTTGTGGTGGACAAGTACAATATGAGTAGCAATATGCCCTTGCAGCAAAGGTTAACAGCCTCCTGGGCTGCATTAGCAAGAGCACAACCAGCAGGCTGAGGGAGGTGATTCTTCCCTCTGCTCTGCTCTGGTGGGACTTATCTAGCTAGGGTGATGGTTCCAGCTCTAGACTCCCCAGTACAAGAGAGAAACTGAAACACCTATAAAAGTGCCTGAGGAGAGGGGATGTTGTGGGTTGACCTTGGCTAGATGCCAGGTGCCACCAAGCTGGTGGGAGCTATCACTCCCCTCCTCAGCAGGACAGAGGGGGACAAATTAGGATGGAAAGGAAAAAAAAATTAACAAACACGTAGGTCAAGGTAAAGACAGTTTAATAAGCAGAAAGCAAAGGTCATGCATGGAAGCAAAAGAAAACAAAATATTTACTCTCTACTCCCCATCAGCAGGCGATGTTCAGCCACTTCCCGGGAAGCAGGGCTTCAGTACATGTAGCAGTTCCTCCAGAAGACAAATGTTGGAAAAACAAGTGCCCCCAGTCTTCCTCCTTCCTCTCGGCTTTCATTGCTGAGCTGACGTCGTGTGGTGTGGAATATCCCTTTGGCCAGTTTGGGTCAGCTGTCCTGGCTGTGTCGCCTCCCAAGATGTTGCCCACCCCCAGCCTTGTGGTGAGGGAGGAATGTTGGAGAGACAGCCTTGATGCTGTGCCAGCACTGCCCAGCAGTAGCCACAACACTGGTGTGTTGTCCACACTGTTCTAGATACCGGTACAAAGCACAGAGCTATGGGGACTGCTGTGGGGAAAATTAACTCTGTCTCCCAATACAGGGGACTGGAGCACAGGTTGTATGAGGAGAGCCTGAGAGCGCTGGGTTTCTTCAGCCAGGAGAAGAGAAAGCTCAGAAAGATCTTACTGCTCTCTGCAAGTACCTAAAAGGAGGGTGTAGAGGCCAAAAGCCAGACTCTTCTCAGAGATGCACAGCAGAAGTACAAGAGGCAACAGGCATAAGCAGGAATATGGGATATTCCAACTCCTCCATGCAGAGGGAAAAAAATCACTGTGAGGGTGGGCAAATACTGATGCAGGCTGCACAGAAAGGCTGTGGGGGTGCTCAGAGCTTGACTGGACAGAGCCTTGAGCATCTGCTCTAACTGGACCTGTTTTGGGCAGGGAGGAGGATCAGAAGACCTCTGGAGGTCACTTCCACCTAAATGATTCTAAAACCCTTAAGTCCGGTTACAACAACACCTACTAGTGTCTCCAAATCCCTATTGTCCTTTGGGTAGGGGTAAGGTTAGTGTGAGACATCAAACTGGAGTCTAAAAATAAACTCAACATAAGACAGTGTCTGTCTCTTCCTTAGTGAGAGCAGGATCTTTCCCTCTTCTTCTATTCCATCTCAAAATCAATCAATTCCTTTAAAGGATTTGTACATTTGATTTTTTTGCTGGAACAAAGAGGAAGAGATGTTTTACACAGCACTGACATTGGTTTTGATGCAGCAATTACAACCTGAGAAGTAAGTCTAGATCGATGTCAGAAAATTCACTGTGCCAGAGCATAAGGTTTACATCCTACCTCACACGTGTGGGCAGAGTTTGTGAAAGGAAGGAACCAGACAAAATCTGCTGGTAAAGCATGAAAGACTGAAAAGGAATAAAGCTGTACTGAAAGGAGATAAATCGAAGGAGGAAATAACGTGAAGAAGAGAAATCTCGCCACATGATAGCACGAAGCAATACAAAACATGTGGTGGCAAAGGATAACCACTGAAGATGTCCTGTAATGCAAGGCTAAACCGTGGAATTCATTACCGTGTATAAATTTGACATCACATCTTAACAAGATCAAATCTTAAAAAAAAGCCTGGATAACAATGTCCAGAGTTTTGGTAGGTGTACAACAAAATTTGTACAGTGTATGAATCCTCTCACTGAGATTTCCAGTTAATTCTCTTGCAATATGTAAAATTCAACACCTACTGACAAGTTTCTTTCTCTTTCAGATGCAGTTGATATTTAGCTATACCCTGATGCTCTGTGACAGTTCCCATGTTCCAAAAGAGACAGAACTGAGAGCAAACCACACTGGGAAACAGATGATTCCCATCATTTAGATGCATATTTACACTCAAAATAAATCAACTAAATCTTGGGAAGGAAAAAAGGTTGTGCAGCAAAATAACTGAGGGAGAGATTTTGGGTTGGAATTAGAAAGCTCACAGGCACACAACAGAAGCTGAAGCTTTAGACGTTGGTGCTGAAGGAAAAACATAGCAATAGCTATTGGCCTAAACCAATGGAAATGTATAGCAGTAGTAGATCTTCCACTAGTCTGTGAGCACTGTCACCCAATGCTACAGGGACAGCCAGGTTCTTTTAGGGATCCTTGACAGAATGAGGACATATATATGGCCACAATAATAAAGCTCTAGAGCTTTATTATTACAGAGCTTTATTATTACAGCTTTATTATTACATACAAATTTTAATCAACAGAGCTTATTATTATCTATGATTTCTATCAGTTAGCATAGTTTACTGTTACACAGAATTTTTAGCAATTATCATAGCTTTCAGTTAAGCCGAATTTCTACTAAACGGTATAGCTTTCATACTATCCAGAGTTTTCAGTTACGTAGTCACTGGTCACCTGGACCCTTTGCAGATCAGGTCAAATTCTTAATAATCAGTATGTGATGCAATAAAAAAAGTACTTCTTATTTGTTTGCAACAGGAACCCATTAAAAACGTTGACATGTGAAAGAACAGCATTGCTGTTGTAAAGGTGTCTCTCTTTTGAAGACATGAAAAATGTCTAATGCAAAAAGAGTCTTTTAGATTATCCAAGGGTATCTGCAATATGTAGGTGAAGTGACATACTTCTCTAAATCCATTATCAGTACTACATCTGTCATTAAGAAAAATGGCCATCCCACAGATAATGCTTAAAGCAATTTGAAGCAAAGAAAACCATGCTTTCCCCTCCACCCTAAATTAAGGCTAGTAATTTTGCTTCCATTTCTGACACCACCTGTCTACACATGGTGATTGCAGTAAACTAGTTGAACAAAATATTGCAATTGCCTATTATAGGCAACATTCTGAAGACCTGCTAAGCCTTGAAGTGTGGTCACCATACACCCTTGGTAACTACCATATTTGAAATTTCTGAATAAGATTCATTCCATCTCTATGCATGTTCACAGAACTGGAACACAACAGGTGTTTGTAGGGTTGGGAAGAGAAGGAAAGAATTAAAGTCATTTTTACATTATTTAATTGGTGAATTAAAGTGGGGTGTTGACAGTTCTACAGTCTGCGTCAGTTCACAATGATGTACATAACATATCTAATCGCTCCAACAAATGCTGCTCATGCCACATCAGTAACTGCAAAGAGAAATTATTATTAACTCTCTGAATATTCCTATCTACATCATATATAGGTAAGCCAATATAATCATAGACAATTCATGCATCTGTTGTTTATT
Organism: Phaethon lepturus; assembly: GCF_000687285.1. NCBI lineage: Eukaryota > Metazoa > Chordata > Aves > Phaethontiformes > Phaethontidae > Phaethon > Phaethon lepturus. Next base: position 23,104 of record NW_010516923.1, on the reverse strand, counting down.
AAAAGTGGGCAACTGTTTTTACAATATCAAAAGTCATTGCAAATGTAGTTAAATATATTGATAATAGAGATGTGAACTATGGTGTCCTGCAGCTACAGAATGCCAGTCTGCCAAGGAAAGAAATAGTTTACCATCTGCTATCTTATTTCCTGAATTTAATTTGCATTGTGATTTGTATTATTGCATTATTAATCAAATGCTTATCCAGCACGTGATTTTCAGAAGCTGAAGGTTGTTATAAATACTTATGAATTGGAGATTTCATGGGCTGAACATTTTCATTTATTGCAAAAAATCTCTAATTACAAGCAAGAGGTTTCCCAACTATTTTCAGGTGTATTCTTGTCCCATTCATTTTATCATTCCATAATAAAAATATGATTTAACTGTTGTAGATAATCTCTAAAAAATAAAAAAGTACTAATAATTCAAGATGGTTTATTTAGAGAGATGAAATCTCTATGACACCTAGAATATGAAAGAGAATTACACAAATCTGATTGTATTTAAGTGAAATAATAATTACTATTCTCCTATTGCTGTAGAATAATGATTATACAGATATTGAATTGTAGTTGTTTGCCTCAGAAGCCTGATAAAAGTACATTGTATCAATACCAAAATAATTATCTACATTGAGAACATTGAACTTTTCATTTGAACACCATAAAAAGTAAGAGAAAATAAAATTATATTGGTCTTTAATTAACCTAAGGAGCCTAAATACTGGGCAAAAAACTAACTCAAATAAATTCTGTGTGAAGTAGAAGCAATTAGACTTACAATATTGGGTTTAAATATCTTTTTATAAAAACATTCAAGATAACATTTTCACTCACCCTTTTAATATTTATTTGTTATTGCATCTACATATATTAATTCAAGTTAAATTTTCCATCTTTTCACTGGTTTTACTGTTACTTTGATCTCTCTCTTCCTAATGAAGCTGTGTAACTGCCAAAAGGAGGTCTGGGTGGAGAGGGACAGTGTGGGACAGCAAGACAGGTATAAGCATCTGCCATCAAGCAAGCAGGGCTCTCTGGAGCTAAGGGAGTCTTAACTTCATGGCCTTATTCTGCTCTATTTTATATTCAACAAAGAGGGGATAAAATACAGTGGAAGTAGAAATGAACGTCCAAAACTAGGCAAGTGCTGCTGCCACAAAACTATTTCGTAAAAGAGAGGTGGGGGTAACCCCGTCATTTCTTCCCTATCTCTGTAATAAGTCGTACAGCGATGCTCATTCTTAACTGACTCACTCAGCAGAGCTGCTTGTAGAAAAGAGACATTCTTCCAAGGAGATGATTTTATACCCCCTCAAGCTGACGAGGGGTCTGAACCAGGATTTCTCACTTTCCGGAAAAGTAAGTACTTACTATTAGATAAGCAAAGGTCAACACCATCCCTACCCCTCCTACTTTTTAAAACCCTATTGCAGGAATTTCAGATACTTTGGGACTGCGTTCTTAAGTTATTGCGAGGGATTGATTAAAGGAGTGACTGGAGGTGGAACTCCTGTTTGGATTTTGGTCTGAGGTATGTGTGAAAATGCTCAGTTCAGAAACCACAGACACTTATTGCCATATACAAGCTCTAAGTACTTGGGAACCCTGACAATTAAAATGTAAGTAAGTGTCAAGGAAGCCAAGCTGACTTCTGGATTAGGCAGTAACATGCATTTTTGTGCCAGACCTTCAAGCCTGAATTCAAGCGCATAAGCCCTTTCTTGTTTTCAGTCCCCTCCTTTTCCCCTCTGCATCCCCAGGGGTGAGAACAACCCTCTGTGACGCTGTAACCCCTGTCCTGAAGAAAGATGACCAAGAAGAGTTCCTTGCTGCAGCAAAATTGTACTCCTTGGAAGTACGGCACTGATCCTGCCCCATGCCGCGGCTGCACGCAGGATCGTTGGCAGAATTACATTCAGCACTGTTCGGCAATATTCTCAGTAGCAGGGAAAGTATACAGGAAAAAAGTATTTATAATTAAACTTTTATAAGGTCTCTTTTTCTTTTGCCTTAAAAGCACCCTTCTTCCTAGCATAACAACAGAATATGAGCACAAACACATAATTACAGTAATGGCTGCTGGCAGTAAAAAATGTTGCTATCAGTTAGTTGCTCAGAAACTAAAGCTCTTAACAAGCCCTTGCTAGAGCTTATTCTGTCAAAAATCCACAGTCACAGTGGATGGAAGCAGATGATCAGGATCACATACCTGTGGGGAGAGAGGGGAAGTAATCCACCTGTAAGTGAAGGATAGAGGGTGAAGGGGAACAGATTTAGTTGTATGCACAAAGAATTCAGTGGCAGGAGTGTAACTCACGTTCAGCCCTGTCAGACTTCTGACACAAACCAAGAGAGGAATCGCATGGATGGTGTCACCTTACGGTATTTACAACTTGGCTAATTTATATAACTGCATGCTATGTTTTGGTAGTAGCAATGCAATCTCACGCAGTGCATCTGCTGTAAGCATTCTTTGTTTCAGTGTTACTGGTGTAGGAAATACCAAGTGAAAGAACTGCAGCCGCTTACTTACGCTGGTATATGTGAGAGTTAAATTCAGCCTAAGAAAAATGTACCATTATCCAAATCAGAAGACAATGTCATCAGCTATGTTTCAAGCCCTGCAGCACTGCAGAAGACAGTAAGTCAGCAGCAACAATCAAGTCATATTTTCCAATCAATTACTGCAGTAAACACAGTGTAACAATTAGTGACTGAAGACATGAGGCTTCAGTGAACCGGTTACTATAAAAAATTTAAAGTCATTAATATGAAATAGAATGGTCTTAGCTCAGAATGAGCCTTGAGGATGCATTAGGGCTAAGGTAAGCAGTTCTTAAAGACTTCTTAAGGAGATGGCTTAAATTCAGCTGTAGTGCATTCAGGAACATAAGAATCACTTAAATCAACCACCACTTGATAGCTTATATAGGGCATGAAAAACCCAATTCAAACAGGACTATGAGACTCTGGCTGTACCAATACTGGAACCACAGCTGAGACCGAGTGCTGGGCACTGCAATGTCATCCCTCCCACCACTCAAACTGATAGAATTGTCCCTGGCCATTTTGGGGCCGAATCAAATTGTTTTCTATCGCAAACAATTCCTATGCATAGTTGAAAGGTTAGCACAGGTGGGGGACCACGCTTAATACAAAGTTTGGGTGTGTCTGTCTTTTCGGAGAGGTTACTAATGGTTGCTAATTTAGACACCAGCTATTCTGTACCAGCTGGACTCACTGCTGGAGGACAGGTCTGGCCACAGCTCGGTTTGCGAACACAGACACAGCCATTATGTGCAAACAATCACACATTTCAGTGCCTCACATGAAAATAGTCATGTTCAGCAGCCTTTAAGCTGTTTTTTAGAAGCTGCATAGTTCACTGCCTACAAAGATTAAAAACAAATAAACAAACAAACAGAAACCTACTCAGAAAAATTATTAGATTCTTGAAAAACTAAAGGGCCACGCACAGTGCTGTAGGAATTGCTGTATCAATGATATTCTTCAGGTTTCACCTGCCTTGACACATAAATTACTCCTTTCAATGATCTTGCAGAAGATCTTTCCATATGTCCTAGTAGCTACAGCGAGCACCAAGAAAAAAGAATTTCAACAGAGAGAAACCATAACATTTAAAGTATAGCAAATTTTCCAATTTTGTTCCACAGTCAGAAATTCCTTGCTAATTTTTTAGTTTGATACATTGTGGCTTTACTTTCCTTTCACTCATGTGAGAACACAATCAAATCTTACATTAAAAATGAGCATGTGTCAAGTGTAGAAATAAAATCTTACAGGGGTTTCTGACATTTCTGCACTGCAACACCATTAAGCAAGTTCATATATTAAGACAATAAGATTTTACTGTGTGCTTAAATTGTACTAGCTAGAACATTAAAAGTTAGGAATAGACATATGGTAGACACTTTAAGTCACATCCCTTATTATTACATGCATCATATATACAGTATATATTGCATAATCTTATATATATACGATATACATCATATAATCATTTGCAGAAACTCATCCAGCACTATTGTGAAACTGGTTAATTTGCTTCTGCTTTTTTAAATTTTGGAAAGTGGTTCTCAAGCCTCATTGTTCACATAATTTGAGATATTCATATAAACTGTAGTCTAACATTATTAATAGTCAGTTTATGTCTGGTGTTTTGGTGGTAGTACTGCCTTTCTGTTTAAAAAAAATATTTTCTTTTCTTGGTGTTTATGCTACACTGTATTCACAAAAGAGCAATTATACCCACTTTTGGACAGCATTTTGCAAAATGAAACAAGAGAAGCTCTTTTAATCTTCTCATGTTAGATAGGACCTTTGTTCGTTGCTATCTTAGTAGCCATTTTCTTTATCCACTGGTTGTCTTGTTTATAGCATTCTACATGAGATTTTACAAGGCTGAGTTAAATGACAGTATTATTGCCCAGAAATTATCTGTTTTAGCATCACTCTGGCTTTTATACAATTTGTAATCTTAGCCACTTATAGACATCCTGGATCAAATGGCATTACTGGATTTTTCATCAGTTCAAACCAATGAGCTCCATAACTTTAACACAAATTCTTATTAAGCCCTATCATAATCGCCATACAACTATTTTTCCTTCCATTCCTACAAATATTACACCTATGATGATTCAGTTCCTCACTATATAAACAGTGCTTTGGGTTCATGTCATTATCAGTCATCAGCATATTCCTAATTTTTGCACCAGGATGTTAAAGAAAACTTTTGGTGAGATCTGTAGCAAGATGAGTCCTCGAATGCCAAGCAATAAGCTCTGCCTTATTCACTAGTCTCTTTATTCAATAAGACCTATTATTTCTGTTGCCATTTCCAATACAGAAAAATTCCTTAAGTTCTTTACCAAGTTACATTTAACTCTGGGGCCCCCAACATAAGAAGGACATTGATCTGTTGGAGTGAGTCCAGAGGAGGGCCATGAAGATGATCAGAGGGCTGGAACGCCTCTTCTATGAAGACAGGTTGAGAGAGTTGGGGTTGTTCAGCCTTGAGAAAGGAAGGCTCTGGGGAGACCTTATTGCAGCCTGCCAGTACCTGGAGAGGCCTCCAGGAAAGCTGGAGAGGGACTTTTTACAAGGTCATGTAGTGATAGGACAAGGGGCAACGGCTTTAAACACAAAGAATGTAAATTTATATTAGGTATAGGGAAGAAATCTTCACAATGAGGGTGGTGAGGCAGTGGGACAGGTTGTCCAAAGAGGTTGTGGATGTCTCTTTGTGTTTAAGGCCAGGCTGGATGGGATTTTGAGCAATCTGGTCTAGTGGAAGGTGTCCCTGCCCATGGCAGGCGGGGGTGGAACCAGATGAACTTTAAAGGTCACTTTCAATCCAAACCATTCTATGATCCTATGATTAAGTTGAGACAAAAATTTTCTGTATAGGACTGTGTAAAATTCGTCACTGGAGTACCAAGAAATTAGATCTATTGCATTTTCTTTGCCTAGAAATTGGCTTTTCAAAGGAATTCTTAAAAAATGCATAGTGAGGACAGAATTTTATTGGCAGGTAAATAAGGCAGAAGACATGAGAAACAACTCCCAACACAAAGTTTATATAGCAGCTGTTTCTGACTGCAATAGCAGCACCATGGGGACATAAAGGCTGGCATGGTTTCATATAGCCCTGCAGCACCAAAAATGACCTCTGTTTAGCATGAAGATATATGATGTCTTTTTGTCTGGGTCTAGTAGAATTAAGCTGGAAAGAGGAACACACCTTGCTAATAGCACAATTATACCACAAAACCCAGAATTTCTCTTTTAAATGAAGTAATTTTAAATAAAAGAGGAAGTAAGGAAAGGACAAAATGCATATCCTAGCAAGTCACAGTCTTATTCAAATGGACCATTTCAGTTACTGTGCAAATTGTAATAATACTTCATGGTAATTTGGGCTGGAGAAGGGAAGTCAATCTTCGTTATAACCATTGTCAGCTTTGCTACAATCATGTTAAATCATAAAAAGACTTGTTTGAAAGCTGTCCAGGTTGATCTCACAAGCTTTTTCGGTCATTGAGAAAGATAATAACACATTTCATGTTAGCACTTTTCATCAACGTATCTCAAAGTACTTTGCAAAGCAGATCATGAGCTCATTGCCTCTATATTGTTTGGGAAATATGAGTAAGGAGTTGAAATGACTAAGCATATGTCAGTGGCAGTCCCAATTCTAGAAAACAAAGACAAGGCTGCAAGTCTTTCCTCCATCCACTGTTCTTCAGACCTCCACACACGTACATCCTCATATTTTACTTTCAGTTAACTGCTGCAGGCATTCATTTGCTGCATTTACAAGCCTATTAACCTGAATCATGTGATTCACTGGAAATTAGAAATCAATTTTCAACTGAAAGCTATGAATAGTCTGTAAAACTCTCAGAAAGAGAGTAAGAGGCTTCTCCCTCTTCAGTAATGGAAATTGTCGGAACTGACAGTTTCTACAAATGAAAATTGATCACACTTCTGTGTTATAGCAATTTATTTTCTTTACTATCATCACCTGAACTGATTGCTCCTCTCAGTAAGGAGATCAGGAATTTAATTTTCTTGGATATATTACATAACGCACTATTGAATGAGTTTTGCAAAAAAGCCCTTTCATGGCTGTCACCACAAAGCTCAGTTTGGAGACAGGTAAATACCCATCCATGAAATAGTGGCTTCCAGTGGTTTTGATTTCAGAGGTCTACGTTAAGGCTATGTGCCAAAGAGCTCCGATGTCACTTGTACAGTGACACTGTTAGAAAGATCTCTTGCACAATCAAATTCACTGAGGTAGAGGTAGCTTGGCTTCCCCCATGTTTGGCAGCTCTTCATCTTCCCAAACCATAGGCACAGAAGCCAGCACTGTGGCTGTGAAGACCAAGTCAGAAAAAGCTTTGAATACTTTCACTTTTTCATATCATCCATCATTATATTGTCTCCCCATTCAAAAGATGTTCATTTTCTCTTAAGCTCCTTTTGAGTTAGGAAACTCGCAAAATCCCTTCTAGTTACTCTTTACTCCTAGCTATAAGTAGTTTTACCTCCAGGTGGGCTTTAGCCTTCCTCCTTTGTCGCATAATGTTTGAACAATGCTTTTAGACACTTCCTTTGTGTCCATCCTTGTTTGCACTTTTTATGTCATCTTTTTCCATTTTTGTCCTCTTCTGACATGATCTTTTTTTATATTGATGCATGATAATATTTTTCTTTGATTGTATACTAAACACATCAATGGAACTAATCAGAACGTCACACTAAATAGGCAACAAAAAATGTCATACTTGACCAGAACTCATTTTAATCAGACTAGCATTCATCTTATTATTTCTAGCAACTCTTTAAACATCAGATGAAATCAAAATGCCCACGTGATAAAGGCCCAAGTGACTGTCTACCTCAGTCACTGTCTGTTGTGAGACAAGTGGCTGGAATAAAAATGAGCCAGCAGACCGAAGGAAGTTTGGCTGATGGATTTTGAAAGTGTAACCAAAGAGTACACAAATTCAGATGAATTTACATACAAGACTGTTCTTCAACAAAGGCTGAAACAGTAATAAACATTAATATTAACACAGGAGCATACCTGCATAACCATTTCCCAATATGCAGACAGTTACAGTGCCAGATTCTATATCTTGACTATATTGATAAGCTGAATCATAGGGTTCAAGATTGTAGTACCCACAGGATTCAGCAGTAGTCTCTGTGAATCAAAATCTTTCAGATATTTATTTATAGTGTTGTTTTCAAATAGAATGTATCAACACTCTCCAAGTCACATGTGGTCATTCAGGTAATGTCTCACTAGAATGCTCCCCTTCTAAGTAGGAAAAAAACAGATTTCCTTGTGTGTATGTGTTCACATTTAGGTGGGAAAAAAAGAAACTTCCCAGAAGTGAAGACTTAGGAGAACATTCCTAACAAATGATGCCCACAAGAATGACCATTGCAATAGACTGCTTTTGAATGTGACAGTTCAACACTGCAAGTATTAGTTCCGTTGTGGAAAACGGTCACTGGCAAACATCAATAAAACTCTGACATCTGATGGAAAAGTTTTTGAAAATTATTAGAGTATCTGTCTTTTATTTCAAAGATATTGAATAATGCTACAGCATATTTCAAGAGAATGCTGGAGATGCCATCTTCTCACAAAAAAACCCTACCTGAAACTGTTTTGAATAGATGTCACTGCACCAGTGTTAAAGACGGGGTTAGTTTTACACATTTCAAGCGTATTTAATTTTAGTTTGCTTCAATTATGCTTTTGATTGAATTGAGCTACACGTCCCCCCCACAAATAGAAAACCAGTCCTCTTTTACTCAGCATGTTTACTAAGGTGTACTGCTTCCTTGGTTTTCCTTGAATGTAGTGGCACTTCAGTGTTTCTTGTATGTCAGACCTCTAAATCCAGAAACAAATTTATGTGTCATGACACTCACATAATTTGCGATTCATGTGATCCTGTGAGATAACTATTTTGTGCAGTGTATGGCAAGCACATTGGAAGTGATCCTGGCCATTGGGCAGAGCAGGAAGCCAACTCCAGCAGCCAGAAGATGAACACCTGCCTGGTCCAGAACACGTGAGGAACGTGCAGTGAGACATGGAAGTTTCATCCTCTAGATCTGGGGCTTAAGTCAAGGATTCAACCATGAGAGAAAGAAATAAAGGCTGGATTGCTGGTAATCTTCTTCTCATTTCCTTGTGCATGTCAGCTTTTTTTCACTTCTATATCTTTTAGACCCACTCTTGTATTCCCTGTCCTCCCATTCATACCTGAACACCTGGCATAGTGTTCATACAAGCCAACTACATAGGACAGCTGTTCTCTAAGCCTGACTATTAGATGGGATGAGGATGTCACTACAGGGTACATTTGCAGTGTCTATTTAATTGCACTCAGGTTGTGGCTTCCTTTGAGAAAATTTTAGGACGCACAAATTTCACTGGTGACAGTACTGGGGTCCTTCACAGTATTAAAAAAAGGGCAAAAATAGCAACGTCAAGGATTTCAACTCATGTTGGCACAACATACTACATAGTTAGGAAAATCAGTCTGGACATCAGACAAGTAGTACCATGTCAACATGGCTAGAAATTGATGCTCACAGTATCTGCAGTATGGCATTTAGTTTCTGTCTATTGTTTTTAGTGCTGATTGTCATCATTCTTTCATCACTGTTCCAAGAGTTAGCGAAGTCTCCTCATTTATACAGTAAGAAAATGAAACTATTTGAATAGTACAATATATGTCAAGTTTAAGAGAATGTGAGAAAAACTCCTGGTGTCATTGAAGGGACATTGACAAGTCATCTTAACATCTTAACCCTGCTAATTACCTGCATAAATCCAGTCATCGCCCATTCCTCTACTCTTCCATATGAACTAAAGGCGACTTTTTTTTAATTTTGTTGCCATACATCAAATGACAGTCCATCAGAATACAATCAGAAGTCATCACCACCCCAAGAAGCAGCCACTCAACACTTCAAGAAGCGGTGTTATCTTTGGTTATATGTTTATTAGACAATCATTTTGATCTTAGAATCTACAAGATACAAGCCCTTCAAAGTTGTAACTGAGGCAGCTTTTTTTTTTCTGGGGAGGAAGTTAAGCATGCCTTATGTTTCAAATTCTTATCATGTTATCATATTGTTCTCTATGATCCATGTCAGCTTTGTTCCCTGAAAACCTTCAAATGGTAAAAACCTCGCTTAGCTTCTGTCAGTCCTCCTTCCTTGATGAAATGCACACTGCTCTCAGTAACATTAAACTAGAAAGAATCTGATTTTGGCTTTAGAAGGTGTCTACATCCTGGATCACTCTTTATTCCAGAACCAATGTCATCAGATGAGACCAAATGATGTATTTTACTTTACGATTTGCTGCGTTTTTTTCCCGTTTCCACCACCCTTTGCTGATGACTTCCTCCACTCACCACTGTTTCACACAGAGGAATTTCTGGCAGCTCCATGGTGGGGTGGAAATATGCAGCTTGCTGTGACTCTCCCTTTAGCACAAACCCCTGATCACTTTTCCACCGTCCTGCTGGTGTGCTGCAGAAATGCTAAAGTCTGCGTGCCCCCACTTTCTAGCTGAACGGTACTCTTCATAGCAGAATATGCTTTAATATGATCACTCCAGAGTTTTTACTTCTGTTAAATGTAGAATTTTTTACATTTGACTCCTACAACATCTTTGCATCACTCCTAGAGAAGCTAGGTCCTTTCTGATATGATCCAGCTTTCTCAGAGTATCTGGTAGATTCTGGCAAGCAGGTTCACTTGAATGTCTGCTTTAGGTAGCCTCCTTTTCTAGAGAAAGAACTGCTCTCTTTCCAGTCAATCACCAGCGAAGTTGGATACCCTCTTCTCTTGAAGACCTGGTATGATTTCCATATGTAGGACTGCATGAATCTTAACTAGGTTTCTTGCCTTTCTGGGATATGTACTCTCATAGGGAATTTAAAGGGGTTTCTCCTAACACGGCTATTTACAGAGGTCAATACAATCCCATGCAATTGATTCTCTTGCTTTTCCCCTGCCAAGTCATAGTTCTATTGCATGTTTAGGCAGTTTATGAGCCATGGGAATGACTCACTACAAATACCCTTTAGTTTTAAAGAATACATGACCTGGAGAAGGTGTAGCAAGAGAAAAGCCTCAGGTTCAGGAAAGTGCTAGGCAGTTTTATTTTAAATTATGTTATTATCAAACCTGTAAAACAGCAGGGTCAATATTAAAAAGAAAAAAGAAGAAAAAAATTTTGCTAGGCTTCAGCTGAATCATGTACCAATTGCAGTCAAGCAACGAATATGCAGGCAAGGTCAATTTACCTTGTTTAAAAAAGTTATGAGTACTAATCAGAAAATTCTTCTAAAACACGTTATAAGAAACATACACATAGGATAAGGATGGAGACTGGGAACTGTACTTATCAAAAAACCCAGAAGAGGAAAAAGGGCATTCACTTTTAAGTGTATTCAATCAAAATGAACATAAATGAAGAAGAAAAATCAAATCCCTACAAAGTTCATAGCAAGGATCTTGAGAAGACACAAGGAAAAAGTGATGTTAGCCAGCGTTTTAGACAATTCGCCTAGATCGCTTTACAAAGAAACAGAGGCTGAGATCATGCTACAGAGAAATCATATTTATCAGTGTAGAAAACTTTGCAGTTGTTCAGTGTCATCATACATGTCTATTTTAGTTTGCAGTGTTAATCTTCTACCATTTCCCCATTTCTTCCCCCTTTTTACCCTTGTTTGTTTTATCAACGTGAATTTATATTTTAAAATTCTTGAAAAAAAAGTATTTATTATTTATATTGGTCTGTTAAGACTCATGCCAGCATATGAGATTATGAACTTCCTGTCATGGGCTTCCATAACTTTTATGTCATTCAGTACAAAAAATAATCAAGGCAAGGTTAACAGAAACTGCAATTGCCACCCCCCTCCCCGCCGAAGAAAAGCAGCAATTTACTTATTAACTTCTGAGGTTTCTGGGCAATAGAAAATATTTGTTAGCGATTTATATAAGATTTAGATCACGTGTACAGTCCTTTCAGACAACATGAGAAGGGCAGAAGTTGTCATATAAGGATATTCCCCACACTGAGGAAAAAAGCAGTGCTGGTAAGGACTGCACGTTCTCCCTTTTCCTATTCTGACAATCTTAGTCTGCAATTCCTAACGAGGAAAAGCACGAGAGTTATATTTTCTGTCTCTATTACTCAGAAGTTTCTCCAAAATAAACATTTTGGAAATGTTTGTACCTTAAATCTTTTTGTTCATGTCTTCTCAGCTTTCTCTGTACATTGTGTTTGTTATATTTCAGATACAGATAACATTTCTAACTATGTGTAAATACACAAATTTATTTATTCAATCAATCTTTCTGTTTTCTTGATGACTATCTTCTGTACTTATTTTTTTCATTAACTATTCCTTCTTCTTCAGAGTTGGATAATACTCACTTTATCTACTCTACTGGTGTTCTTTCCTTCAGAACAAAAGACAAATTTACTGACAATATAAAATAGAGAGTGAAACACTGGCCCAAATGTAACCAATAGAACTTCACTCTTGCTGGCTTCATTAGTAGCAGGATTTCAACTGTAATTTCAAAAGGGAGCACAAGAAGTTAGGTACCATATTCTTAGAAAAGTACCAGAAGCATTTGAAATCAGACTAAGCAAATTTGACTAACCTGGGTTTTTTCCCTTGTAAAGTATAAATGCAGGTGCAATTCTTATTCCTGGATTTGATGAAGATACTTCTAATATAGATACATTTCCATATCCAAAATTATACTTGTAAGAAGACTTAGATATGCAGTGATATCCAAGGTCTATACATATATATATTTTTTTTAAATGTGCGTTTATAAACCCACTGAAACAACTAATTTCTTACAGTACCTACTTACCTACATCATGTTTTATTGATATATAAAGCTTTTCATCAGGTAGGTTTTTTTCCTTTCCCGACATACTGATCATACTGATTAATAACCCTGGAGGCTATGAAAAAATGAAATAGTGAAAATAGAGAGGGAGACCCAAAATAAAATCACCAATGTGTTGCCAGCTACTTAGCATCACTAAGTTCCTGAATGTATTTTCTGTTCTGGAAGACCTTGACAGTTGATCTACAGAAGACTACTAGAAAGGTTAAGTAGTCTTGAGGTAAAAGACCAAAATATTCATCAGTCAATGACTAGGCAGGAATTGCTAATGAAAGCAGAGGATTCAGAAGCTTTATATTCACTCCATCATTAAAACTTTATGACGATGTATCTTTACCTTCTGTACCAGGTTTTGTATCCTTTAATATACATATAAGTAATCTAGAAGTGTGGCAAAGGGAAATACTGAGGCAGCTGAGTTTGTAATGAGATAGAATAGTTCAGTTAGAATTAGAAAGCAACGTGAAAAGCCTTCAAAAGTCCTGAGCAAGTGAAGTGAAACATAATGACAGATTAATATCCATACCAGTGCAAGTAAATGTTAGAGGTGAAACAATTAAATGTTTTAACCAAGTTTAGGGGTTTAAAGTAATGATTGCAGATTAGAAAGTAGACATGAACAGCATTGCACACTAGTTAGTTAACGTTTCCACCCAATGTGTGACAGTAATCAGAAGCAAAGGAAATATTTAACAAGATTACTGAAGAACGGGATAAAAATAACCAAAACTGTTATAATACCAAAATAGGAAGAAGTAGCTCACCTTTAGTTGGATTGCCATCACCTAGTCTCAAAGTTAATGGAGCAGAAAATTTTTCCAGGAACACACAGTGCAAGCTAAACAGGGCACATGACTGAATATTTGGATGAAAATTTTAACTCTTTTCACTAATGAGAGCAGAAGCAAGCATGATAACACATGCAAAATTATGATTTCTACACGGAAGATCTATCATAAATTTCTATTTGCCCTGTTCAGAGTGCAAGAACAACAGCTAGTCATAGAAATGAAAAGATGGTTAGGAAATATAAAATCAATACAAAAACCATTTTCCATACAATGTACAATCACACTGTGCAATTCATTGTCAGTTGATATTACTGAAAACATAAATTTAGCAAGACTAAAAAAGTATTGGAAAGTTGTATGAGTAACACCAGTATCAGATGTGTAGCAGTAAACGTATCTTTAAAACAAGCATTTTAGAGGAAGCATAAACTATGTATCTCCACGATCTATGGCATAAAAATTGTTTCCTACTAGTACTTAATAGAAAACATAAACCTATTGTAGGTTCTTGAAGAACCCCTTTTTCTCTTAAAAACCTCTTGAAAGTAGGACACTGGGCTAGAAAGACCTCTAATTTAAGCCGTTTGTAAGTTAACATCACACTTAGTACTACAGGTAAGGCCTCTGGATGCTGCTATGATGTAATTATTAAATAACAAAGTATGTCCATGTCATAGAAAAACAAAAATTTCAAGGGAACCACCATCTCTCTGATATATGATTGACCTAGGGGATTTGAAATGTTATGCCTTGGAGCAGGTTGATTCCCAAGGTACTTGTCAGGCACTCCAGAACCCAGGTGCTCATTTATAGTCATATCATTTGATTCCTTCCTTTTTCTGAGAAAAAAAAAAAAGAAAACAACCTCTATAAAGTGAATTTTATCTCACTCAGCCCTTGCAAGTGTTTTCTGTTGGTAGACTGGAAATGACAAACGTAGCCTGTGCGATGAGTTAGGCTATTCTCCTTCAATGGCAGTAAATCTGCATTTGAGGAGCCTGTCCTTCCCACTGGCAGAATGAGGTTGAAAAGATAACCAACAGTCACCTCCTACTTCTTCTTCTACAAGGGGTCAAAAATCCACCTAGTGCTCTTGAGGGAGCAGATCCATCCAAAGAACATTGAAATCCAGGACCTTGTGCCTATTCAAGTAGGGCTATCAGCCCTTACACTTTCTTCTCTTCCCTGCTATCGCCTCATGTCTTCCTGCTGTTCCATGATACAAATGTATAATCCCAATTCATATTCCTCCCTCAATGCCACATACTGTTCCTCTTGGAAAAAAAAGAAAGGCCGTTGATATCAGAATAACCATGATTCTCCTGTAAGCTCAGTTTGTGACTTCCACTAGCTTAGCAAGTCAAAGAACAACTAAAAATAGTGTTATCCAGTTGGCCACCTGGGCAATTTTATTTTATTCTTTGCAGACTGAGTAAGGGTAACACATAGTAAATTGTTGAGTTTTGAGAATCCAGGTCTCCTGAGCTGTCCTACAGATGAGATAAAGTAGCTGGAAAGACACTGGTGTGGTCTGCTTAGAAACTCACCTCTTTCTACTGAAGTGCCACCAGAGCAGACATATTCCCTCATCTGCATTTCCCCTCAGAAAAGAGTTGAGGGAAGCTAGAATCTAGAACTAAAACTAGACATATATGCAAGTCAACATTATAGCTTTTGAGTTTTAAAGGTGCTACAGAAAGTGCTATTCTGCCAGAATGAATATTTCTACTAAATGGAAAGCTCAAGATAAGCTGTTGACCAAAGAGAGTCAGAAAACAGATAATTTCAGTGCCTTCAAATTTAAGTATATGTCATTTCTAAGCAGTGTGCATCTGTGTACACATATATTATTTACACTGTAAGATACAATGTAATTCTTTAAAAATATTCCAATAAAATTAACTTATCTCCGATCTATTTTATATTCCCATATGCATATTTATATCCATTCTTACCCAATAGATAGCCTTTGACACCCCATACTGTTGTTACTACGATGAATTGTTTCTTTTCTCTGTCTAAAGCTGCAAATGTTTTATTCTTGTTAATTGTAAATAATACACAGCCCAAAGTTTCAACTCGAGAGGAGTCGTAGGTCATTTCCTTGTTACTTGTTGTACATGTTCCATATACCTGGGAAAGAAATAATCTCCACTGTCAGTCTACCATTCCCTGCTGGCTTCATGAGGAAAAAAGTGAAACAAGTTTTTGCTTGTTTTAAAGAAAGCCTAAATCCTAAACATGAATTCGTACCACCCTTGCATTCCTCAGAAAACAAGATGCTACAAAAGAACTAACCCAGAAATCCAAACAAGGGTAAAAAGAAAGTGTTATCAACTCCTCTGGTTTTAGTTCCATAGTATTTACTGACTTTGTGTTCAGCCGATGAAACAGGCAATTTCAAGAGAAACCCAGCTTTCACTTTTATTAGACTTTTCTTAGTACCTTTCTCACTCTTTTGGCTGTGGTGAAAAGCTGAAAGACTTAGTCAAAAGGTACATAAACAAACATACCTCTCAAATGTACTATTATTGTTTTTAAAAAAAGAAGTCTTTAAAGGCTATGTGCCACTTTTTTTAACCATTTTTTTTAACCACCTAAGATGTGCAGACGTAGTCTTCAAATCTCCATGGCTAGACTACGAAAATGAAAAGCAAAATGAGAGCTTGGAAGAATGAGCTGGTTATTTCAAGGAAAGGTAGCACAGCAAGAAGTGCCGTCTGCTGTCCTCAGGGTACAAACTCTGCTCCTCTGTCCCCTCGAGCAGTCCGTGCAGAGCTGCATCTGACGGCAGCACACAGACCATGGACACCCTCAGCATCAACAAGGCAGCTGTTTTCCGAGGTAATAGTCCTTAGTCAAAAGACCAATTCCCAGTCAACTCTGCAAGGCAGATAAAAAGCACAGCTAATTATAAACCTCTTAAGTTCTTATTTAAACTTAGAAGTTTGTGAGTAACTCATCTGAGTGAACTGAGTTCTGTAAACAGGTTAAAAACCCATCTTCTCTCAAGCTCATCAAGTTAGACAGAAGTTTATGCTTTGAGCAAAAATGAATGCAATCATACAGGTAAAATTGAGCATGACTGTAAGAGACCTTATATGTGGGAGCAAAGCCTTTAAATTCATTATGTATTTACAGTAACAAAATGGAGTTCCTCTGCCAGTGAAATAAGATGAGCATGAAACCTAAGGAAAAGCAAGTTTTGTACTTCCAAACACCTACACAGGCAGCAAGAATTTCAATGTATCTTCATCATTATTTGCCCTGCCTATGCATCAGATGAATTTAAGAATGTTAAAGATTTCTAAAGAATAATTCATCAGCAGGTTTATGTTATATTTTGATTTTCTAAATATGCAGTATAAACTCTTTTGATTAAAAAACTGCATCAAGCTCACCAATAAAAGACAGACAAGGACTAATATATCTATCCTCATTAATTGCCACATTTTACTACTTCAAATAAGAAGGAATGGAAGGTAATAATGGAGCAATTTATTCAAAGTTATATTACATTCAAAATACAGTCCAAATACATAGAATTTCTCAAATTTTTTCAATGGTGTATTATACATGTATGTTGCAGATGTATCCTTTCCTACTCCTGGATGACTGCCCAGCCTAACCTTAAATCACATACCCTCTCTGCCACAGTTGCGATACCATTTAACAGCATTTTTAGACGTCGTTTAACTAGCAGAAACAAAGAAATAATGTTTACATTACACAAGCGTTACGAAATCATAAGCAATTTTCAAGGATCTAGCCCAACATGACCAATGTAGAGCACTGGCCTCTACAGCACAGACTGAAAACTGCAGAACAGTCAAATTTAATTCATCATGACTATCAAATGCCTTAAGGCAATTCTTAGAAAAAGGAACTATTTCTAATATGAAGATATATTTACTTGGAGGTTATACAGATGAAAGTAACTAATGTCTACTGTATGAATATATGGACCGTTTTCAATAATTTGGTTCTGACACTCTTCTAGAATTATTTTTATAATGTTGAAGATGTTTGACATCTTCACTTGAAGGGCTGAACTTTGCCATACACAGCAGGTCTGTATTTTGCATTTTATTTGTGACTTTTTACACGGTCAATAGAAATTCAAATGTATACAGATGGCAGAATTCAAATTGATATAAAAAACGAAGTTTTGCAAATTCCTATGTTATGGTTTACATCTAGGTTATTTAGTATGCCATATACATTAAATCATGATGAATTCATACCAATTCAAACCATCCAATACCTAATGGATGATTGAGGCTGTCAAAGGAAACAGAAGCATTGCCATTTTTCTGGAATTCGAACAAGTCAATGTCTAAAACATAGGAAGTTTTCTGCATTAACCTTTACACATTGATAAAAATATTTTTTTAGGTAACTTAGATTAATACGTACTGATTTTTTTCATAATAACCTATTTGCTTTACCAGTCACTACATAATCAGAAAGAGAGAACACAGTTTAAAATACGCATACCAAAAAATAACAACAATAAAAACCACCATATTAACCTAAGTATGTCAATTCTAGGAAATTACTATTATTAAAATTACATTGATTCTGGTCCTCACTTTCCACTTGACTGTTTCCTAGAGGAATTTTTCAGAAGCATATAAGTGAACAATAACAGTAGCAAGTTTAAAATTGTTGATAAAATTCAGCAAGACTTTTCAAAAAACATGGTTGAGGGATATCTAGCTAGTTTACCTCTCATTTTGTGTTATTTGACATTTTCCAACAAAGCTTTTTGAAAAGAAAAAACAAATCACTGAAAAATATAACTAAGTCCTACAAAAATTATACAGAAAACAAGGTTCAGACATACTATATGTAATGCTCTCAATATTCCTAATATAAGCAATATTGCTTTGCATTCCATACTATGCAGAACTCACTGCAGTGATAGGCTGTCATTTTTTTAGCAGATTCTCCTAAAGACATCCACCTGGCATTCCTTGTATGCTAGTCTTTCTCCTACAGAAATAAATCAGTTTGCTCTGACTCAGTCACAATGGCATCAGGGCTGCCCGTCTGCACAGCACCGTGACAAACAGACCCCACATGCAAGTGGTCTGGAAAGCTGGCTAGATGCGTGCACATCCTTTTATTTGTTGAGGTGCATCTCTTTCAACTGGTTGCTACAAGTTTTCCCCCAGCAGATGGCAGGTGGTGGGATGGCTGGATGTGGTACTAGCGAGGAGGTTCAGTTGACATGGATGGGCGTGAATATCAAGCTGTAGGTGCCCTTGCTCAATCTGACCTAAGGCTGGATGGGCAGATCTTGATAAATGGCAGACATTATTCTCAAGGCAGTGAATATGTAGAATATGGGTCAGAATTGTGAGGCTCACAGCAATTAAATAGGGATAATTACAAAGTCTAACTTTATCCCAGGGCAGCTACACACTGTATTGCAATTTGTGCCCATTGCTTCCTGCCCTGTCACTGGGCCCCACAGAGGAGAGTCTGTGTCTGTCTTCTTTGCTGTCTCCCAGCAGGCATTTATTCACAATGATAAGAAACTCCCCCAAGCCTTCTTTGTAGCACATTGCTGGCTCATGGGCAACTTGTTGACCACCAGGATTCCCAGGTCCTTTTCTACCAAACTGCTTTCCAGCTGGGTAGCCTCCAGGATGTAGTGGTGTTCCTCCCCATGTGCAGGACTTTGCATTTCCCTTTGTTGAACTTCATGAGGCTCCTTCTGGCCAATTTCTCCAGCCTGTTGAGGTCCCTCTGAACTTTATTACACCTCCCTCTCCCAGTTTTGTACCATCTGCAAACTTGATGAGGATTCCATCAACCCCATAATTAATGAAGGTGTTAAACAGTACTAGTGTGAGTTTCAAACTCTGTGGTACACCACTAGTGACTGGCCTCTGTCTGGACTTCATGCTGCTGATCACAACCCTTTGAGCCCAGTCTTTCAGTCCCCTTTTCAGTCCATTTATCTTATACATATTTCATGAGTGTATGTCCTCCTTGTACTGGGGAGCCCAGAACTGGACGCAGCCCTCCAGATGTACCACATGAAGACTTTTGATTACCACAGTAGCCTGATTCTCCAGCAATGATCATTACAAACAATTCAATTTGTTATTTCACTTAACTTGGCTACAGTTATTGAGAACTTTTCATCTGCATTATAATACTGTCTTGTCCACATAAATTTCTTTAACACTAGCAAGTTAAATATACCTTTTTTTCCAGGAAACAAATACTCATAGCTTTATGCTGTCATTTAAGTCTGTGTTGGACTGTAAGGCTTTTTTGGAGGGAGGAAAGCATTTTGTTAAAAGCTATGCATCTATGACTGTCACTCTGATGTGCAAATGCTAGATGAGAACCTACTTGCTTAGTATTTTCATGATTTTGTGTGCTGATAACCAACTTCTCATTGCCACGTCATCTTATTTTCAGCTATTACTACGGATTTTCTGCCATCTATTCAAAGCATTTGTAACATTGAAGAGCCTCTTTAATACCAAGTACTAATTTTCCTCTCACTTACTCTACTTACTTAAATATAACTTCATCCATTCAAAGGAACATATTCATGGATTGCTCTGTTGTACGAGAGAAATTGATTCCTTTTATATAGATTCAGACCTAATGGCCAATACTTAATTTACTCTACTTTTATTGCATATTAAAAGCATCATGTTAAAGTGATCTCCTTTCAGAGGACAGCTCATAAATATTCATTAGGATATTACTAATCATGTGGTATTTTCTGAAAGTTATTTTAAAGCAATATCCTTCCTTCTAAAGACCTAGGTTTTAAATTCAGGGAGATTTATGAATTATTGACTGCATAATGAAACCTGAATTTCCCTGTATGGATTCTGTGCTAGTAGTATTTAAGGCAGTGCTGTATACACCACATGGGGATCATCTTTTTATAAAAATTAACAACAAATTCTACGGTATTCACAGATCATTAACTGATTTTTTACAGAACAAAATATTGTCAAAACCTAGCATTATTGTTTTTCACAATAAAATACAGTGGTTTCAGGCACAAGTACAGTTTTTTCTTCTGAGTTACCTTGAATTAACCTTGAATTAACCTTAATACTTTTTCTCACTTTATGTCACAGAGAATGCAAATTTTCTACTTCGTTGCCAAGCTGTGGTGATTTTCTGGATAAGAGCCAGGATCTAAAATCAGTTTTATTGCAGTGGAAGTGTATTTTACATTGCTGCATTCTGAATTATTCAATCTCTTCATGAGATTCACCATATTAGTTTCACTGCTAGAACACGGCAGAAGATATATAAAGGAAAAATATGTCTAAATGTACAAGCCAAGTGGCGACACCTTATAGGACTTCTTACAAACGAAAAAATCAAACAGATTTTTTTTCCTTAAAATGCTGCCACAGTTCTTAAAATCCTCCTTTTCATGTCTTATACCTTGGTATCAAATTAGAATTGTGTCACTGTCAAGCCAAAAAAATTATTCTCTAGACAACACTCATAAGAATTTTAAGTCACCAGAAATCAGCTTTTTTTCTGTAAATGTCTTTTCTTTGGGAGAATGTCACAAGGATGGGGAAATGTATGTGAGAAGATGAAGACGGGACAGGGTGTGGGTGTGCATCACAAGGAGTTTTATAGGGGATTTTTTTCATTTTTGTAATAGTGGCCTTCAGTTCATACTCCACAGTTCCTGTGTCAGACAACTGTCTGTTCTAACAATGGGGAAAGGTGAAAATGTTCTTGTCATCTACTTCAGTGTGTCTCAAGCTTCAGAGGAAGTGGTCAGGGGAGAATAAGATTGCAGGTCTACAGCTAAGTTGTCAAGATACACTTTTACCATCACTTAAGAAACATCTTACCAGATTCTACTTACTTTTCTGTAAAGTGGAGCTTGCAAATAGGTCATAAGAAAGAAATTTTTTCCATGGGTTGGCTAGGATAGCCAACTTCTTATTCATCGTTGTGATAAGTGAGATCTTTTTTCTGACCTTCTGTGTTAGCTTCTTTAAAAATATCCTCTGTACAGATCCAGAAAATCCTACACGCAGCCTCGGAATGCCATGATTTCTTTTCAGAAATATCAGTGTTCGTGGTGGGCCAACACAAAGAAAAAAAACACCAAAAAAATGCAACAAGCTAAAGGGATTTTATTAGAATTGTGCTGTTCCATGTTGTACCTTCAATCCTTTATTCCCTGAAAATTAAAAAAGACAGAAGAACCCCAAATATTTCCTTTGTTGTGACAAATTATTTCCTCCCTAATTGTTCATTACATCCCTAATATATAACCAGGTTCACAAATAAGAAAGGGTGAAATACTGTAAATAATGTTCTGTCACGTATGACAAGCGTGGGAGGAAACGCACTTTAAAAACAAATAAGATCTTGAAGGACAGGCTCCATCCCCTGGAACCTGGGTACACAGACTGTGCTGCAGTGAGGAGAGAGAAAACAAGTCACGGACAAAACCATTGCCAGTATAATATAACAGGCAATACCAAGCAAGCGCTGCTGAAAACTAATGAAACACCTGCTCAGACTGATATCAAACCCCCAAAATCCCCAGATGGACTCTGCTCTCCGGGCACATCTCTGTGCTGGACTCAGTATAAGTATTGAACACATATGATGCTAAACGAAGTATCATTTATAGCCAAACAGCCTCTGCGCTGTCGTTCCCTCTGTGCAGATGAAAGTAAAGACTGGAAAGGAATAAAACCAAGCAGAGCTTTCCAAGCAGATGATGCCTGCACCACCAAATCTTCCTATGCATTTTGTAAATACTTTAGTTTTAGTTAGCGTTGTAATTTTTTCATATTGTACCTTATCTGATAGTGTAAAATTCTATTTATTTCTTATTAGCAGTCAGCAGAACTAAAGCTAGGGCTTTGAATTGTTTTTTTACATATTTGTAAGCATAAAAAGCCCTGCAGTTTTGTTTAAGTACTCGCTGTTGTCCATTCAGTTGCAAGAAATTGGAAGCTGTAGCTATGCCAGAGTGTTTTATTAGGTATCCAAGCAATCTATACAAAACAATTAAAAAGTTTCACCTCAGGTCCTCAAGCTAGCAAACACAGAGTTACATTTAAATTTATGTTTTATTTGGCAGAGAAATCAACCCTTATGCAATACAGTCCATAAAATTAGGCAAGCTCAACATGTACTGGTTTGTACTGAGTCTCCTCCCAACTCAGTACAAAGATTCATTGAGCCTTAACGCATAAGTGCAGCATGTTCCTTATGAATATTCTTCTATTCACAGTCATATGGATCTGAAGTATTTATCTAGTTTTCTTCTCAAAAATCGCTTTTTATATTTGGGTTGAAAACACCATTACCACATCCCTCTTGTCTATCTTGCATGCTTTGCCTACTTCCATGGCACCCAACATCCTACTGAGTATGGATTTTTAGTACCTGGAGAACCTCCTGCCAACTGCAAGCTTCATAAATGGCAGTCTTACATCAAGGAGACAATCTTTCAAAGAAAAAAAAAAATATAGTTCAACTAGTAACAATCACAAAGATATGAAATTCAACAGCTGCTAGCGTCAGAAAGAGAAGGCAAATCATCTTACAGTGCCTAGAGTGGAATTACTCCGCATTATCCTAGAAAGTCTGTGCCAATGCGAGTTCAACATATGAGTAGCCAGCATGTCAAGAATAGAAGAAATAGGAAGAGTCTGACACATATTAAGTAAAACAGTTACTTCCAAGATAGGAAGTAACGCACGTGGATTGGGCTAATGGTTTTGGATTATAGGCTCTTCACAGCAAAATCACAGAATCACAGAATCACAGAAT
>NW_010516922.1:171201-175317 GCF_000687285.1 Phaethon lepturus | reverse complement strand
CTGGTGTCCAGCTGGGGTCAACCCACCACACTAACTTAAAAGTCTACTTATGATATGCTGCTTCCAGAATAAATGGAAATAATAAATGGACCCAGAAGAAGGGTCAAGTTTGAGTGAGTTCAATGACCTATTCTGCTTGCTCTGAGATCTTAATCTTTAGAGGCTTAGAAATGGTCACTCCTTTATACAGTGCCTAGCAGAATGGGAGCTTGCACTGAAAAATGAGCTATCCCTGAGCACAGTCAAATAATTAAGTCAGTGAGACCCAAGTGGTGGTCATGGTGCTGATTAGGCAGTGTTAGCAGCAGCACAAGATGAGTTAAGTCAAATGTTCACTCTTGGTGGCCCATGTACCACAGATAAGCTTGTGGTTATTGTGCAGATGGCTTAACACTGTAAAATGCTAGGCCAAAAAGTAGGGGTTCTGACTGCATTGGTTACAGTACTAATGAGAAGAGTAAGCAACATGTTATTATTTTGATTGCACAGTAGTAACTGAGTAATTACACAACATGGTAATTCAGGAATGACTAAAGAGAAAAAGGAACCATAATTAACTACTCTATCTTGCAACATAGACCTGTATTTGAGGAAATGACATAATAACATGGAAGTAATCTCTCCTTTCAAACCTAAGTACTATAGAAATAGTTTTCAGCTCAGATAATTTGTGCACCTTAGGGAATTACTGATATAATAACTTTTGAAGGAAAACGAGAAGAAATATATACATATGAAAGTATGCATGAGTGTGCAAATGGGCTAAACTATGATGATTATGCTACATTTTCAAGGTGTTTTGGGAGAATAAATTCTGACTGACTGTTTTCCATCTAGCCATCAGATTCAAAGCCTTTTCATATACAGGTTTGAACTGCCTTTCTAGAAAGCTCAGGGTTTTATTTTAATTTTGAAGACTACATATTCAGAATCCCGAAACCATTTTCAGGGCTCAGTAGAAAGACCAAAGATGAGATTAACCCAATAAACTAAACTTGTTTAGCCATTCAAGCCTCTTCAGAGCATTCAGGATATCTATGATCTAATTTTTATAATGAGTCTGACCCCTGACTAGCTCCATCATTTAACCAGGGCTTTACACAGACTCACGGTTTTCTCTGTGAGGAATTCTTTTTTTCTACAAATTCTCTATTTTCCCGTTCTTTAGTACTACCTTTAAAATCAGAATTAGTCAACACTGCTCTTTTTTCTTACTTCACAAATCTTTTCGTACCTTCCAGAAGCGTGTATGTTCCTGAACTAAAGCCCTGAGTACATAAAAAATCATCCATACTTGCAATAGAGAAGAAAGGAAGAGATATCTATCAAAACAGAGATACTTGTGAAACTAGCTCAAGAAATTTACCCATGGACAAGTTTTGAGCCTTGTGTCTTTCCCACAAAATTGATCTGTCACATCTAAGTGAATTTCCTCAAAAAGAAGTTGTCCCACACCCAGTGAATCTCTTTGAAGTATCTCTTAGCGCATTGCTGTATCAGCCTTACAGATCCTCATTTTTTATCATCTCACCCATATATCTCCTCTCTTAAGATGGCACCAAACTGTGACCATTTGGACAATACTCGACGGTAACCACTGATAAACAGAGAAGGAACACCTCACCATGACATTTCTTTCCACTGTCATTTAGACTAACAAGGCGTATCTGCACCTCTTTTCCTTACAAGGGAGTATCAGCTTACTTTGGGGTCCAAACAGATTTGGAAGGTTTACTGAAACTACCATAAGGTATACTCTCCAACTACCCCATTACGTTTGCCATATTTTGATGACTTTCAACAATGGATAAACAGGAGGAAAACACAAAAGTACCAGTTGTTCTATTACACAGTCCCTCATAGACACAAGGCATAACACACCCCAAAAAAACCCAAAATCCCAAACAACAACAACAACAAATGTTTCTTCTTGAATTATCCATAACTACGAATACCAGTTATGCAAGACTCACTCTGGCTACAATAACTGACTTAACTCACTATTTTAACCTTAATCTAATACTATGACGATGAGGATTTAATTCTATGACAGATGGCTGTTTAACTACACAGATCTGCCCTGATAGTGATTCACATCTTCCCTTGGCAACCAACTCCACAGCCTAGTTTTTCTTATAGTTATGAAGTTTTTCCTAATATTTGATCTAGTTCTTCCCTGCTGTCTTGTAAATCCACTTCTTCTGCCCATAATGATGAGAAGGAATAACTGATGCTTGTCTCTTATGTAACATCTTTTTTAACCATCCTCAGTTAATCACCAATCTCCCTTTCTCTCTGGAATCACACACCCAGTTCTTCAAGGTTTCTCTCTGAGATCTTACTTGCCCAGCTTCTTCATTCTAGCAGCTTTCGCTGAGCATCCTCTGGTCCCTCTGTCTTATTTAAAAGCAAACTGGCAGTATTTATAAGCGTACTGTGACAAAAAGAAAATATAGCATAATTTTAAAAAATCTTCTGAATGCCATGTAAAAGCCAATGCAATGCCAAAGGCTTGTCTTCCATTCAGACCTAAATGTGATGAAAAGGGCCATGTCACTTCATCTAAAGATGCACTAAAGAGAGTAAGAAACAACTTGGAGAATTTTACACATTATTTCAAAATGCAAACTGCAGCTACAGCTCTGTGCAACAGACACAGAGCAGTTCATGCAAGGATTCAAGGTGTACTATATGTCAGTGCCTTCATTCATGCAAAGTCACTGAACTTAAATCTGCAGTAGCTGAGGTGTCTCAAAAAGTGACAGAGAAACATACGCTTGAAAAAGAGGAAATAAGATACAGTCTCAGGTTTGGGTTTTTTCTTCTTTTAATGTCATGTTCTCCGCAGTAGCTATACCAGCAGGGACTTGGGATGCAGTTTAACTCCACCATGCAAGGCGTGGATGAAGAGACACTGCCTGGGAAGGATCGATCCACTTCTATCCTCCACCGATAAGAATTTCTCTCATTTCATTCCCTAACATATCCAGGGCTTGCAACCAGCAGATCTGCAGATCAGCTGGCCATACCTGTAGCATCATAGCTGTCAGCTGACTTGAGCCTGTGGCTTTTCTGCAGCTCCCTGATCCCTTCTGCTCACTGAAGTGATCAGTTTTTGTAGAACTATGAGATTTCCAGATTAATGAGTTGTCTAGAACTTGACATTTTTGTTGTAAAGAAAGTGACTCTACCATTATTTTCTCCTATCTGTTCAAAAGCCTGCAGAATGTTAAACTGCAGGCATTATCTTGATTTTGTGGTTTTCTGAGCTTTGTTCCTCATAAAGACAAAAGAGGGTACAGAATGATTGAACCATAGTACTGGGAATGGACAGTATGACCAACTGACCTCTGAAATAGCAAAAGTCATCAAACTTCCCGTTTGTTCCCTGATCAGAAAGGGGGAAATGTAGTAATTTCCCTCTCTCATTCCCCTCTCGTTATGTCAGGATACCCACATGCTAGCAAAACACCACTTACATACCGGGGTGGGGGCAGACACTTGTACAGGAAGAAATAAACTGCAAACAAAGCAGAGTTGTAAACTTATCGAAGTCGTCTTGTCAGAAGCAGGAAAACATTTATAAACCCAGTCCACTTCTGGGAAGTTGGCAGTGTAGGACACAGGAATGGCAGCATCGATTCTGCTCTGGCATATTCTTGGAGGATGAGCTAGGAAGCTCAAAAATTTCCTTATTTATCTGTGTTTTGCATGACACATAGCAATGAGGTGCAGTAATCAACATGAATTTAAGATAAGTAATTTAGGATTCAGCATTCATTGTGTAATAACAATAAGCAGCATTTTGAATGTCTGGCAGTTACAGTGAGGTGTGTTACTTTGCCCTGATGAGTGCAAAGAAACACACATTTGCCCCTTATGTGAACAGTGAGGAAAAAACAGAAATCCACCTCCCAGGCTGATTCACCATTTCTGTTAAAGACATTGTGCATATATCATTTCCTGGGATGTTCCAAGTAATAAAATCATTCTTGACACCATGTCCCCACACAAGAATTACGTGTAATTTTCACACAAAAGTGACTACATGATCTGAAGTTTGGATGAGGGTAAGAGACCAAAGTGTCAGGAAGAGTTTGATTTGTGTGACACAGG
>NW_010516922.1:151347-171170 GCF_000687285.1 Phaethon lepturus | reverse complement strand
ACTGCAAAGAGTGTCTTCCAAAGCTGTAGACTTTGGTGTTGACAGCAGACATCTCACCATGGTTATTAGATCACTGCTTGCCTCTGATCACACACATTCACATGGTGTTACTGAAATTCTGAGTATCACCAGAGAAAGAAATTGTCTCCAGATAGTAAAATGTGCAATATAAATTTTGAAAACCTTCTAGAGGAAGGGTTTGGGATTTTTTATATTGTTGTTGTGTTGCTTCCCCCACAATACGCATATAATAATTTTTAACTTAGGGAGTGATGTGGCTGGTTTTTTGTTTCGTGGGGTTTTTTAAGAACTTTTCTTTTTCCTTGGGTGCTACAATAGTATGCGTTGGCCATACTCCTATATAAACCTTTTTCTAAAGACAGTGTGACTAATACTGATTGTTTTTTTAAGTCTATTTTCCACTTGCTATAGAACAAACTGCTTGGGTTTTTTCTTTTTTTTTCTCTTTTGGAACCTCATTTGTCCAAAAAGAATGCAAGGGTTGACCTTTCAGCTGCTGCCCTGATAAACTCCACCTCTTGCTTTCACATTACTTCATTGATGGAAAAGGGCAGAAATTTACTCTTAGGCCATATCATTGACCCTCAGCTCTATCATAAGGCATTTCTTACTCTTTGAGTGAGAATATCTCAGAACAGCCAGTCATAGTGTTCTGTGAATTCTCATTAATCAACTGGAGTCCAATGGCTTTCAAGCAGAAAAGGTTCTCAAACTTCAGTACAGAGCACTTTCTCAGTAATGAAGAAGAACGATCATAGACAGGTTATCTGAAAATTTAAAAAAATAAGTTCTGCACAATGTGGAGAGGAAAGAAGAAATCTCAGATCAAGTGGGATATCAGAGTATCCTTTTAATGAATTATATATTATATTGTATGATATAGATCTTGCTAAGGCATTGCCCCGATCTTTGCCATACATTTTTATAATATTAAAAATACCCTCAGAACTAAAGTGCAACGAGGACCATGTTTAAACTCTCAAAACCAAAGAGATTCCTATTATTCTAGAAATACTGGCTATAACTTCATCCCGTGTAATTGTGTCAACAAAATAATGGCAATAAATGTAATCTGAAAACTATACCTCAGAGTATTTGCAGGTCATTAAGTAATTAAACATCACAGCACTTTTGTGAGGTAACAAAAAGTTACTTTTGCAGTTTTAATATGAAAATATCCAGAGGAAGCTTCGTGCTAGTGTTGTAATTGCTGTACAGATACAGGCAATTAATTTCCACACACATCTCTCTGCTTCAGCATACAAGTTCTATCCAAGTCAGAGGGAGGGAAACTGAGGCATTGATACATCACAGGCAAGTTTTTCAGAAATATGAGTGAATTAGGAGCAGAAGTCCCCAGAAAATTATGTTGAAATTAGAGTTTCTAATTCAGTCCAACATCTTTGAAAATCTCACCTCAGGGGAAGAAAAATCAAACTTGGGTGTTGGTCTTCTACATCTGTATTTAGGTGCACATTATGATGTGACACTATAGTACTCTCAAGTTCTGTAGACATCCTCTGTTGCTTTTTTTACCAGTTCTTACCTGTATGTTGCTGTGTTTTTCTTCAGGATAGCCAATATTGCCTAACATGATTTGTCCGAGACAAGAAATGGAATTTGTGGCTGGGCCTGAAGTAAAATCCAGAGCCCTTACTCCGCTCTCACTTTCTAGACATTAGCTCATGTTCTTTGAAAACTACATGCTGCGACTTCATTGCTATCACAGTCTGCATTAAGCCTTAATTTGGGATGACTTGGCTTCTGTTGTGATTAAATTGGACTCTTATCATAACCCAAATACAAGTTCTCGTTGTGTGTTTTCCCAGAACACAACAATATTGGCTTAATACCAAGCTGGCACTCTGCACCCCAGACCTTGGCTAGGAAATTATATCTGTAGATATATACACAACGCAAACACTTCTATACACACATGCACACACACCCTCACACACGCACACACGCACATCCGCACACTATTTCAAGCACTAAGATATGACAGTGACAGAGGACACTAGGAAATCTCTGGAAGACATATTGAAGCTACAAATTTACTTGAAATGTAAAATACACCTTGATCCAGTTTGAAATACCAGTCCCCACTCTTGGTGGCTGTGAAGCAACTGAAGCCTTTCAGAGACCAGCATTAAGTGAGGCCATATGAGAGAGTTGCTCCAAACCTTTTTAAATAAAATTAAAAAACATTATTTTTCCTTTTATTTGACCACAGCCCTGGTGGTACCTCTTCCTTCCCCAGCTCCTTTCTTTGCTGGCTATATTTATTAAAGGCAGGCAGCTCCACTCTCCAACTCTTTGCGAGTAGGGGTGGAGAAAACACATTGGGCATCCCACCCATCTGAATATCCTGGCAAGTCACTTGGGTCTCACTGACTCCTTATTCTTCTTGTTTGCAGGACCTATTTTTTTTAAAGAACAGAGCCCTTCAAACTGGTTAGTAACAAGCTGTGTCTCCGGATGCCAAAGAGACAACACAGAGCCACTTTCTAAAGAAGTAGATTGGCTGTCCTCCCCGCTCAGAGGGAGAAGGGCCTAACTGAGAAATGCACTTGGATGGCGGTGAAAGCGGTTTGTCAAGTTGTCAAAGGGTCTCTTCACCTCGTCAGAGCCAGCCATGGGAAAAGGAGGAGGGAAATCTCCGTCTCAAGACTGTCTCTGTCACACTGGGAGATTAAGAATTAGCCTTTGCCCTTGGTAAAATCAGGGAGGGGAGGGACGACTCCTGGGAGAAACCTCACTGTGTCCAACACACTTAGGCCAACATCATGGCAATTTACCTTGGCAAGCCCTACCGACCTTATCCTCTCCCTGTATCTTCAGGCTGCTTTTTGACTGTCTTCAAAGGGCATTTCTCCTCTGCTGAATCACAGTATGTTTTATTCATCCCTCTTTCCCAGACAGTAAAAAGGATGCTTTGCAAGAAGCACCCAAAGGAACTAAATGTAATAAATGCCCATGATGTGGGAGAGCAATTGTCTCACAGGGCTCTGACACACAGCAGCTGTGAAGTCTGAATACAATGCACTTTCCACCACAGTAAGCCTTTGCTTGGCAAAGCTTTTCCATCAAATGACTTATCTGCGTGGGCAGCAATACTTCCCTCTTGGTCTCATTCTTCCAGCCTCCCTCTCCCACCACAACCATTGTCAACCTTTCAGTCACAACTGCAACCTAGTCTAGCAGTCGTCATTTCTTTTGGCCCTGTTTCAGACAAAGACTGTTTTTAAGCTGACAAAGCTGTACCAGGTTGACAAGGCCTTGAAATGACTTAATCCAAGGAGAAAATGTTTGCAGATTACATCTGCTGAAGTAAATACTGGTTTTAGATTTCCTGCCCCTCTTTTAGCTCAGACGAGGAGGTGTGTTCCTCAGTGACATAATGCCAGAAAGCAACAGACTGAGTAATGGATCAGTCTGCCTTTCTGCTGCTCACAGATTGCACTGGTAACAATGTGCAAAAGGCTTACAGGCTTCAAGTCCTGCCCTGACAGATTGGGGATGTGGTTTTCTCTTTGCAATTGTTCAACACAAATGTTCTGCAGACCTCCATCACCAAAAGGATCACTTGAATGTCCTACACCACTGCAATTTCACTAAATGTTTGTTACTCAATGGACAAGATGTGAGCTTTGCCTTCATGTAGTTAAACTTGTGCTATGTCCCCATTTGTTTATCAATCAGCCTAGTTTTCATAGGCACTTCAATTTCTAATGAGATGGCTGGGTGAAAGCAAAAAATTAAGCAGGATACCCAGATATTTTCAGCCAGCTGTTAGACAGCTAGGGACTTCTACAGTATGTTATGGAAATGTCTTACATAAAAATTAAGAAGGAAAACTATGCATATAAAATCATAGAAGCATAGAATAGTTTGGGTTGGAAGGGAACTTTAAAGGTCATCTAGCCCAACCCCTCTGCCATAAGCAGGGACATCTGCAACTATATCAGGTTGCTCAGAGCCCTGTCTAACCTGACCTTGAATGTTGCCAGGGATGGGGCATCCACCACCTCTCCGGGAAACCTGGGCCAGGGTTTCACCACCCTCACTGGGAAAAATTTCCTTCTTCTATCTAATCTAAATCTGCCCTCTTTTAGGTTAAAACCATTACCCCTCACAACAGTCTCTGCTAAAAAGTCTGTCCCCATCTTTCTCCCCAGCCCCTCTCAGCCCTGGCAGCTGCAATAAGGTCTCCCCGGAGCCTTCTCTGCTCCAGGCTGAGCCCCCCCAGCTCTCCCAGCCTGTCCTTCCAGCAGAGCTGTTCCAGCCCTCGGAGCGTTGCTGGGGCCTCCTCTGGCCCCGCTCCAACAGGTCCATGTCTCTCCTGTGCCGAGGGCTCCGGAGCTGGACGCAGCACTGCAGGGGGGTCTCCCCAGAGCGGGGCAGAGGGGCAGAATCCCCTCCCTCACCCTGCTGGCCACGCTGCTTTGGGGGCAGCCCAGGATACAGTTGACCTTCAGGGCTGTGAGCGCACATTGCCGGTTCATGTCCAGCTTTTCATTCCCCAGTACCCCCAAGTCCATCTCAGCAGGGCTGCTCTCCATCCCTTCATCCCCCAGCCTGCCTAGATGCTGGGGGTGCCCCAACTTGGGTGCAGGACCCTGTGCTTGGCCTTGTTGAACCTCCTGAGGTTCACTCAGGCCCATTCCTTGACCTTTGT
The DNA here is from genome assembly GCF_000687285.1 of Phaethon lepturus. NCBI lineage: Eukaryota > Metazoa > Chordata > Aves > Phaethontiformes > Phaethontidae > Phaethon > Phaethon lepturus. The sequence continues at coordinate 166,471 of NW_010516922.1, read as the reverse complement.
CCAGGTCCCTCTGGATGTCATCCTGTCCCTCAGGTGCATCAACTGCACCACTCAGGTTGGAGTCATCTGCAAACTTGCTGAGGGTGCCCTCGATCCCAATGTCTATGTCATTGATGAAGTTATTAAACAGTACGGGTCCCAGTACGCTTTAGGTCACCTTTTTCAAACCTGATATATTTAAGGAGATTTGCTATCTTCTGTGGCAAAATAAAATACACAGAAAATCAAGATAAAGTGCATAGTAGAAACAAAAGACAGGCTCCATTATTTATGGTTCCAGTCAAAGCTGTACATATGGGAAAGCTGCTGGATTTTTTAGCCGGGAAAATGTGAGAGGAGGCTGATCCAGGATAAATAAATGCATAGCACGATCAAAAAATGTCTGCAGCAAAGCAGAACCCAGACAGCAGATACATATGTTCTCTGGAATACTTTAGGAACCAACAGTTGAATTTCATAAATTTAAGCTTTTGTTTACTTGCCTCCTGCCTCCGAAGTGGGTTGCCTGTCCACTTTCTTTCTTTTAGTCATCCCTTCGCTTTGCCTCCCCTGCATCTTGTACCTTTAGAAATTAGATAGCACTTATAAGCCAATTTTTGGAGGGGGGTGGTCAGGAAGCGAGTAGGGGGAATTTTTCTTACTGAAATTTCCATATTATAGCACATGGTTATACCATGGTCCCAAGAAATCATCAAGGGAAAATAAAAGGTGAAATCATCTTCATTTATACGGTAATAACTGGTGTTCCTCAAAGGACAGCATATGTTATTTGTATCAAAGCATAAATTAGCCTGATGGGACCAGACTGGATTCAAGACAGGTATTTGTGCTGCCTTACACCCCAGTTAGTCCCAGATGCTGCTCTTTCACACTTCAACAGAATCCACGTTTAGGCTCTGCCTTTTCCATCTGCTGCTTGTCTCCCCTGTTGAATCCAACCTTTCATTCCCATGACTCCTCAGGCCATAATATTCTTGTATTGCTTGTGGAGGTGACTAGTGTGAACTTGGAGTCTGGAACCTGGGGGTGCATTATATGCTGCAAATGCAGAAACATTAGAAGAAAGAGCTTGGGAGAAGGGCAAAAAGTTTATATACGTCTCTCAAAGACAGGTTGTTCACCAAATGCCTAGAATTTATTATGTTAACCAGACTGTTCCATGGAGGCTGGCTGTATTATAGGCCAAGTCTCTTGGAGTGCTCCTCATCCTTATCTTTCCTTTTGTTTTCTACCCCAATGACTGACTTCCAGTTTTCCCTACTCCCAAATGTCTTCTTTCAACAGCAGTCCAGGTTTAAATCCAACTCTATGCTCAAGTCCCTTACCAAGTAGTAGTATCCTGTAATTACCAGTTTCAGTGATGATCTGAGATTTGATTTTTCATTTGATGAGGGTCAAAAAAGAGGGACGAGAGAGAGAAGAGACTTCAATTTCAGAAAGGTGTTTGATGCAGGATGGTGTAAGTCCAGAGCATACAGAGGGTGCAAGGAAGATACTATGTGCAAGATACTATGTCCTGATACACAGGAGGTGCCAGAAACCCTGTGAGAAGGATGGGAGCTGAGCAGCCCAGTTCCTGCACGTATGGTATGCTGAGGGATGAAGAACATCTGCTACGAAAGTCAATGAGGAAGGATGCTGCAGAGCTGGGAGAACAAATTCCTATTAAGGCAGCAACAAAGGTGTGAAATACATCACCAACAGGGCCAGGTACTAAGCAAAAATGGGACAGGTCCAATGACATATTCCAGTATGAAGCAGAGGAGAGGCAAGCCATAGTGGGGTAAATGATAATGAAGAATATCAGAAATAAAAAGGATGGAAATATTATGAGGTGTAGGAAAAAGAAGAAATGCAAAAGGGATGCAGCATTTAAGACGAGGGTTCTTCTTCATAGTGCAGCAAACTCAGTCCCATCTCCAGTTTGCCTGTCTGAAGGGAACAAAGCATAACCTTTCTAACAGTGTCTGAGAAGAATCAGAGAACAGTTCCTGCCGTGGCTCATTTTTCAGTCTCCAGTTCAAACACACCACAGACTGTTTGTTCCCACAGTGCAGGGCTGACCTTAAAATCTTTCATGAGCTTTTGCTAACTGCAGCCCAGCTGGTTGCAGCGTTCCAGCCATCTGCTTCTATTTTTAAAACCCCAGGTTGCAGACAGTTTTCTTTAGCTACCACTCCTCTGGGGATTGCCTTAAACAGAACTGCACAAAGCAGCAAGGCCCCCTGTTAGCATCCCTGGGATCCTGTGGGATTGAAGTGCAGCAGAAAAGGAGGCAGGACTGATCTTGGGCAAATGAGGATGTTTAATGGAAGACCTATTCCTATGAAATCTCAGCTCCAGAAGGGCTGGGAAGCTTCACACTTAATATGTATTCACCAGGCAGCAGTTAGGTCAACTGAGTGGACTAGCAGCTGAATTGGGGTAAAGAAGATGTGGCAAAAAATGTCATCTTCAGAGAAAGATTCCCTGGCATTAGGTAGATATTGAAGACCGTAGTCATGTACAGAGAAAATTTTCTATTCAGAAAGTTCAGTTGCCCTCCTGTTAGAAACATGACTTTATATACCCAAGTTCAGGGCTTCTTCTATAGCCTAGCAGCCCACAGGCTGTTCTTCCTACTTACATCTGCATTAGAGCAGGTTTTGGCTCCAAGCATTCCCAGGGAGTACCCCAGGCTTGGCTATCCTGTCCCATGTCTCATGAAAGACTGAGATCTTGAACATCTTTACAGAACAGTCAAACAGTCAAACAGCTTCCACCAACCTAAGGGACAGATTAATCACACAACTATATGCTAAAAAGTTAGTGTTCTTCTAGAGTTCTATTACAGTATAGGCAAATAATTTCTATCTAAATCTAGATGCGATTGGGAGGCAGTTGACACATTTGAATATAAAATCCTTCTTTCTCACCAGACAGACTTTCTTGACAAGACTACATTGAATGTCTTCTCTGGCACTGAATGACATTCATGCTGGCAAGGAATTATATTTTATTTTTGGTAATTTATATATTTGCCCTTTAGATGTTAAACTGAGCTATAAATTCAAGACTTGAATGTAAAGATCAATGTCAAATATTTCAAATACTTTTATTTTTGTTGGAAATCTTATGAGTTTTTGTTTTGTTTAAAACTACAGGTCCTGTCTTAGTGTTCTGTTTGCATATGTATATATAGGCATATACAAGGGAGACAGGTCTCTCTTGGAGACGATCAAGGCCTCATCATTATTGTCAAGGAAGCTTCCAGCTACTCAGCAAACCCTAATTTTGTCATCTGAAGAGCTCTTCATGTTTCACTAGCTGAATTCATTAGACCTGCAGTGACTTTAATAGGCTTTTACAAAATTACCTCACACATGGATTCCTACCTTGCCAACACCTAAATTTAGATGGCTTGGCTTGCGAGTCAAAACACATTTTCTCTGGAATAACAGAATTACATTGCATCTCAATATTATTAAAATAATAATCTGATTCAAAACATTTGCAGAATACAGGATGAAAGATAATGTTTCCCTCTCCCATAAAAACACAAGAATTAAAAAAAACCAAAAACAAAGCAGTAAAACATCTGTCCAAATCATGCCTATGAATATAATATCAACTGCAATCTAAGTCTTCATCAAAACTCCCCCGAGAAGTGTTACATCTTTGCTGAGATAACAGGAGTTATCTCAGTTGGAAAAGTGTGTTCCACACAGACTCATTAGTAATTTTATATAATTCTGGCCCACATGCATGCTTTTCCATATGTAAGACTACGCGCGCAAAAGTTTATACACCTACACATACACACTTTTTACTGAGTCATATGAAAGTCATACACTAGTTTGAGAACAGAACTTGGCACAGTGCCCTTACCACAACAGAGTGTGTGTTTCCTGTACCTCAATTATCACTAGATCCCATACATTGCCAATTAATTAAATCTGCAGACCTTGCAGCTCTTCCGTTTCTATTCAATTTTCATTACGCATGCTAAACATTCAAATGAATTTACTAAGTTAAGCTCATGGGACTGGGCACCATTTAAAGCATTTATGCTGACTTATATTTGGAATAAATGTGTACTGGTGAAACCCTACAGTTTTTCTGAGGCCATTATTAAAATTTAACAATGATTTCAATGTTTGAATGGGCTCAGGAAACAGCTATTATTTATCAAGAAGCCAAAGTCAAGGCTTCTTAACAATATTGGACAAAATGATTAATTGGACAAACAATCCTTTAAGGAAAGAAAGAGGTTATTGTTCATACAGTGAAAGCGCTAGCATAATAATTAACCATTCTGAATGTTTTGACAAAAGGTCAGATGCAATAGAAGTGCAAAGTGCTTGAAAAGACATGTGAAAAGTCCTCATGTGACAAGCCAAAGTACTTGAAAGGGAGATAAACAGAACTCGAACATGTAAATCACCAAAATCCTAAATCACTTAAATGTCTATGGAGAACCTAGGTTGTCTTTAAGGTCCCTCAAATCCTAAAGTTCAAGTTTCAAACAGATCTACAGCTTCACTCCTGCCAAAGCGCAGCCAGGAATCAGAAATGAGTAAATTCTCTAAATTCTCTGAAAATAGGCATTCCTAGGTTGTACTTGATCCATACCAAGAGGACTAAGACTCTATCAAATGTGTCATTCTTCGATCCTCCTAGAAGCTATGTTAAGGCACATGGAGGACAGGACGGTTATTAGAGTCAGCATGGCTTCACCAAGGACAAGTCCTACCTGACCAACCTAGTGGCCTTCCATGATGCAGTGACCATATCAGCGGACAAGGGAAGAGCTACCGATGTCATCTATCTGGACTTCTGTAAGGCCTTTGACACGGTCACATCCTTCTCTCTAAATTGGAGAGAGATGGATTTGATGGGTGGACTGTTCAGTGGATGAGGAATTGGTTGGATGGTCACATGCAGAGTGTACTGGTCAATGGCTCAATGTCCACAAGGAGATAGGTGATGAGTGATGTCCCTCAGGAGTCCGTATAGGGATCAGAACTCTTTAATATCTTCATCAATGACATAGACAGTGGGATCGAGGGCACCCTCAGCAAGTCTGCAGATGACTCCAAGCTGAGTGGTGCAATTGATGCACCTGAGGGACAGGATGACATCCAGAGGGACCTGGACAAGCTCAAGGAATGGGCCAGTGTGAACCTCATGAGGTTCAACAAGGCCAAGCACAGGGTCCTGCACCCGGGTTGGGGCAACCCCCAGCATCTAGGCAGGCTGGGGGATGAAGGGATGGAGAGCAGCCCTGCTGAGAAGGACTTGGGAGTACTGGGGGATGAAAAGCCGGACATGAGCCGGCAATGTGCACTCGCAGCCCAGAAGGCCAACCGTATCCTGGGCTGCACCCAAAGCAGCGGGGCCAGCAGGGCGAGGGAGGGGATTCGGCCCATCTGCTCCAGCAGGGCGAGGGAGGGGATTCTGCCCATCTGCTCCACGCTGGGGAGACCCCCCTGCAGTGCTGCGTCCAGCTCTGGAGCCCTCGGCACAGGAAAGACATGGACCTGTTGGAGCGGGTCCACAGGAGGCCACAGCAACGCTGCGAGGGCTGGAACAGCTCTGCTGGAAGGACAGGCTGGGAGAGCTGGGATTGTTCAGCCTGGAGAAGAGAAGGCTCCGGGGAGACCTTATTGCAGCCTTCTAGTACTTAAAGGGGGCTGATAAGAAAGATGGGGACAGACTTTTTGACAGGGTGTTGTGATAAGACAAGGGGTAATGGTTTTAGCCTAAAAGAGGGCAGATTTAGACTAGATCTACGGAAGAAATTTTTCCCAGTGAGGGTGGTGAAACCCTGGCCCAGGTTGCCCAGAGAGGTGGTAGATGCCCCATCCCTGGCAACATTCAAGGTCAGGTTAGACGGGGCTCAGAGCAACCTGACCTAGTTGAAGATGTCCCTGCTCATTGCAGGGACTTGGACTAGATGAACTTTAAAGGTCCCTTCCAACCCAAAGATCCTATGACTCATCTTGTTTAATTTTAACTTTCTAAAAGCTCATTTCCATGTACCCACTGGACAGAGATAGGTGAAAACTGAGTGTAATTCCATCCTAAAAATGTCACCAAGACATATTCAGTTATTTCAGGATATGTTTGTATTAGTAAATAAAATTGTCCAATGCCTGTCTGCCAGGCCCAAAAGCAAGAAGTATGATATGATTTGCAACAATACAGATAAACTCCTGTCCTCCCAGTCCAAGGTGGCTTCGTCCAAGCTGCACATTTAGAACAGCCTACCTTCTGACCTGCACTGTACAGAATACAGCCAGGTTGTGCCTGCTAGCATTTAAGGGTCTGAGCAGTAGCGGGACAGTGCATTGGTCTTTGTCAGCATGGATGTAGTCTAAAGAACACAGGTAGGTCTCTAGGAGGAAGGGAGCGTCTTGAGTTGGGTAACAATGCACTGGTGATGGGCAGTGTGTCAGGAGCTGTGTGGGCCTAGAAAGCTTTTTGTGATGCTGGTGGTTCCAGGCTGAGTTCTGGCACATCCCGTCTGGCTGGTGAAGGAGAAGGAAAGGACCTAATTCACGGCTCTGAGTTCCACATCTGGAGGTGGTTTTGGGGTTTGGTTTGGTTTGTTTTAAGGAACAGCTTAGATAAAAAGTTTTTCTTCTGAGTACAATGCACTATGGTCATCTTTGGCTAACACCCCTAGCAGCATATGGCAAGAGTTTTCTTGACAATCACAATCAGGTGCTTTCTTAATTTTGTTTTCAGTAGTGAAGTGCAGCTTTCTCATTCTTTCCAGTCTTTTATCTACAAGCCATGTAAATGGAAATGTAAACCTAGATTCATAAAGCATTGTCACTGCATTCAGTAGACAAAGGCTAATGAAGAAATAAGGAAATCTGTCAGCCTCAGCAATGATAAGAATGAAAACGAAATTTACCCTAGAGCCAAAAAACCCACCTGTGGCAAATAAATCTCAGTCTGTCAGTTCATGTCACCTTCACCAATAACCCATACAAAGAAAGACTCATTGAAGTACACTTTGAAAATGAAGAGAAATGGTCTAACATGGATTAGCAAGGAATAAAACCTACAAAAACCAGAGTTTCACTGTGTAATGCACACTTCCGACAGGAAGGTTAGTGCTGTTTGGACACAAATGTAATGTGTCAAATCAGCACAGATCGTAGATCTTTCTGGCTCTCACAGATTGAAATAAGCGTTTGAGATTCACTCCCATGCCTGGTCAATAACCAGCCAAGAGCTGAGATCAGATCTCTTATAGCAGACATGAAAGTGCTAGCGTCCACTCCCTAGTATCACAAAAAACATTTTTCACTACCATGACAACACAAAACACTGTAAAGCCAGATAAGAACATAATTTAGCTCTTCTTTCACTCCTTGAACAATGCTAAATCATTTTTGAGTAAATCAGATCTGGCTCCAAGACAGAAAATACAGTCACAGTACAAGTGACCTCTCTTCCCACACAGCACTGATAGACTATAAGATTGGGCAGGGCCATCATCTCCCCTCCTCCTCATTAATTCATGCTGGGTTCTTCTTGATTGAGTAATAATGTGAAATGATGAAACAAGAAAAAGTTGGAGATCCCCAAGGGAAAGCAAGTGTGTGCTGCAGCTTGTCGTTTTTGTAGTCACATCCGTCTTTTGGATAGATTACTACCTGCAAGTGCTCTATTTACTTTTCAGGAAAAAAAAAAAAAGTACGACTGCTCCAGCATTTAACAGTCACTTTTTGCCAAGAGTTGCTGTTTGGCTCCCATGCTTCCAGGGAACAATATTTTGTTTGTTTTCAATGGCAAAAAAAAGAAAGAATTAATAGATGGTCCCTCCAGGTTTTTGTCTAGGCCTAAGGATACACCCTTTAGAACAGGGAATTGACCACAAGCTAACAGGAGAAGAGATTAAATGGAAGGTTCACCTTTAACTGCTAGCAGTTCTTTCCAGGACCTCAAAAATGAAGTGTAAAGGAAAGGAAGAGAAAGGGGAAAGAAATTTCTTGAAATGCTACAAAAATGGGCAAAAAGTATCACTACATAGATTTTTTTCCACAAGCTGCTTAATTCCTGCTCCAAGACAAGAATAGAATCAAAACAGAGGAAATGGCACAATAAGGGCAATTCATGGCAAATTTTAGAACATGACAGATCAGGAAGTTCAGGAGATCATGAAAAGGGGAGAGTATTGATTTTCTGGGGTTCTTTTTAATCAAAACCTGTAAATCTCATAACACACTGGTTGAAAAAGTTGAAGGCCTTTTGATCAAACAGGCATGGCTCAAGGGAAGTAGGGTATATAGTTCAACCAAGGTGAAAAGAGAATTAATCTTTCTGAATGCTAATAAAATCCACAAATCAGTTGCTTTTTATGCAGTGCGTCACTTCATCCATTCTTCATTCCTGTGTTTATGTTATACTCAGCCTCTTTAACGAATTATGAAGTATACAGTAATTTATCATAGTATTACAGGCAATAGGGCTGACATCCACATCTAAACATCATCATAGGTGAGGCAGATAACTGCTTCTGCCAATCGCTATTATCTGCCCATCTCTCCCTGCAGGATTAGACAGTGTGTAGAAGAACAGGAATGGCCATGGGCAGGCATCCATGGTTATACAGAAGTGGTCAGGAGCACAAGTCCCAGGTCTCAAAAGCAAAGACACACAGCAACAAATCACTGGTAGTAAATTGGGTTTTTGTCTGGTAATAAATAGTTGGGATCAGATTTTGAGTTCCCAGAATAAATGAGACAATGATTGTCACTTCAGCAAGAATGGGAATTCACTGAGAGAGTTCAAGCAAGGTCCCACTACTGCCAAATCAGAATTCAGTGTGTAAACTCCCTTTGTAGATCACAGAATCATTAAGGTTGGAAAAGACCTCTAAGATCATCAAGTCCAACCGTCAACCCAACACCACCATGCCCACTAAACCATGTCCCAAAGTGCCACGTCTACACGTTTTTTGAACACTTCCAGTGATGGTGGCTCCACCACCTCCCTGGGCAGCCTGTGCCAATGCCTGACCACTCTCTTGGTGAAGAAATTTTTCCTAATATCCAATCTAAACCTCCCCTGGCGCAACTTGAGACCATTTCCTCTCATTCTATTGCTAGTTATTTGGGAGAAGAGACCAACACCCACCTCACCACAACCCCCTTTCAGGTAGCTGTAGAGAGCGATAAGGTCTCCCCTCAGCCTCCTCTTCTCCAGACTGAACAACCCCAGTTCCCTCAGCAGCTCCCAGAAGGAATTCTGGGATAAGTAATTTCTGTAATATAAAAAAATTTATATACAAAAAATATGGTCCTGTCAAGGACATCAGGCTTGAGTAAAATGAAAACCAGAACCATTCTTGACACACTGTTTACTACATCCCAGGCTTCAACCAAATCATAACAGCCATATTCTGAACATAATTTTATTGTGCGACTCTTGACATGTCCAAACTTCAGCTGCGTAAAAGGAGGGAAAACACTGAAATATTATGAGAAACTCTTTATTAGTATTATTCTGTTATTTTAATTTTTAAAAACATTAAGCTGTGAATTGTGACTGGTGCAGCTGGTGGATATGGAAATACAATGGAAGCTTCCTGACTTATTGGCTGTCATTATGTTATGTTTCAATTGCCTTTCTTTCCTTGCACGTGTTAAAAGTCTATGTAGAGTCGCGCAACATGAAATCTAAAATTAAATTGTCACAGTTACAATGGGGAGTCAGAGCATGTATTTACTTCTAAAGATAGACGACTAAAGTTAGGACCCATATCTCCTTGGATTGTCTATAGAATTATTGGAGCGGCAGGAGTTTCTCCAGGGACGTATTCAAAGCACCTTGCTCAGGGTTCTTGTAAGCCGTGTTGTGTTGGTGCATGCAAAAACCAGACGGTACTTTGTCTGCTCTCTAAACCACAGGGCGAGTACGTCTGCACTGCTGGTGCTGGCTGTCCCTGGGATGACAACAGGCCCCCAGACAAAGTGGATCGTCTTTGCATTGCTCAACTTCTCCCAGCAAAAGTTTGGGTGAATGTCAGTTGAGATGGACTATACAGGCACTGACAACTGTGTTCCTGTATTTGGGAATATTCCCCTGTGCTTTTGCATTTACTAGCATCTGTGTAGCCCCTCTCTGTAGGTAATTTGTATGCTGTGGGCTACCCGACAGGGTGGCTACTGAGACCATGGCAGGTGGTCCCTAGCTAATCTGTGAAAGCGACCTTTTATCATCTTTTCCTGTTAGAAGGTGTGATAGATACAGAGGTTTGTCCCTGGGAATCATCTGGGTAAGGGCATTGTCTATTCGTCCATAGGTCAGGAACTATTAGCCCATACATCACAGGAGCTGTTTTAAACAGCGCTGTTCCAGGCTCCCTCTTGAGATAAGGGAGGTTTTGTTGAGTTTCTGGGTGATCACATGTAAATACATTTGCCCACTTGACATTTTTTAGTGGGTTTCGACTCTTGCTGCATCATGCTTTTAATTCCTTTGCTGGGTATCTTCTAAGTATTTTAATGAGATGAAGATAACTTTTAAGTGTGCTTGTCTAGCACAAAGCAAAACCGTTTGTGCCAGGAGTGGGGAGACCATTAGCAGCGATGGCCTTACACTGTTTAGAAACTGCTGTTCCCAGTTCAGGATCTAAGTACTAGAAAAGCACTTTAAAATGTACCATTAAGCTTTTCCTTCTTTAAGAAGAAGGGAGGGGTTTAAGCCTGGAATTCTGTTGAAATATGTTTTCACTTAATTTCCAAGAGCTTTACTTTAAATTGTTTAAACATTATCACTGTGAGTAAATACACCAACAAATCACACTTCATTTGCTTTGACCTCTTTTTTGTTTCTTCAGTAGTGAAACAGTTGTACATCTTTCATGGATTTTATTTATTGTTGTCGTGATCATAAGCAGCAGCTAGAGCAGCTCACATTTCGTCGTCCTATTACACACCAAATGGAAAGACAGTATCGCTTGTCTTTAACGTTTTGGACTTTGAAGCGTAGAAAGCAGGCCAAGATACTGCTCTTTGCAGGGTGTAGACTATGGAACAAATTGTGAAGCTCACATTTCCTCCATCGCTATAAGTGTTACTTTCCCTCAAGCTTGTCAAAACAAACTATTTACTGTGGGTGACTTCTGCAGCTGTTCTGGTTCATAGATTCTGTGAGGCAAAAAAGGGATAATTTTTGGTCAATGGATGCACTAGGATACCAGCAAATAAAGTTGAAAACAGATTCTGGAAAGTGGGCACAAGGTCATGGTACCCTGTTTCATTTCTAAGTATAATTTAGATAGAGCTTTCTTCCAGATGAGAGCCTGCTTTGCCTGCCGTACAAAGAACCTTCCTTCCCCGAAAGGCTAGCATCAAATCAAAGAAGCAGCCAAGAGCAGGAAAGCAGAAATTGTCTCAGTCTTACAGGTTGGCACCTGAAGAATGGGATAGAAAATGAAATTGTGTTGTGTTGCGAGGCAAATTAGAAATCAAGAATCATGAACATTTTGTGTGTTAGCACAGCTGATTTTGTTTATTTTTAAACCACCCCAAAATCCAATCATGCTGTATGTACATAGACAATACACAGGATAGCACACCGAATGTAGGCAAGAAAGATAAAATGTATTCTGTTTTAATTTGCTGGTGATTTTCTTTTTTTTTTCATTGTACATCCGCTCAACGTGATGAAATATAATCCAGCTATATGGATTCCTCTGTCAACCCTCTCTCAATTCCCACATTCACACCGTCTCTCTAACAGGAGACATCCATCATATTACCTCTGGGTGTTTGTCTGAATGGTAAAGTGTGCAGCTTTTTATGTAGGTTCCTCTGGGCCTCATTTATGTAAAACCGTTTAGTGCAGAACAAGTATATCAGCATGTATCTGCTTTAACTATATTCTATAGTTAGTAGGTAAGACCAGCCTAATGCTTTGGGTTACTCAGGAAATCATAAGTAGCACACACACAAAAACAAAAACAGAAAATAGTCTTCCACATGGTTCAGAGTGTTAATTTTCTTTACGTTTCCAGTGTAATTTTTTTTGCTAACCACTGCTGCAATTCTTTCCACTTGTCTTATGCTCTTATTTTCTTACAAAACAGTATACTAGGCTTTCTGTAGAAAACATATATATAAACATTTATATATATATATATATATAAAAACAAAGCAACAACCCCCAAAATGGACTTACACACAGGTATGTATTTGTCCCTCATTAGAAGATATATCGTATGTATATCTATTCATTGTCCCTGAACGTCACAGCACTGGCTGTTAGAATGGGGTCAGGAAGAAAGGGGCCTTTTTTTTTCCTGGTTTGCATTAAAACATTCAGTTAAATATGTAAGATGCACAAAGGCAGAATAGTCACAGGAACAACCAGATCCTGTTTACATATTGGCACCATATTGTTGTCATTGTTATCACTACTCTGCAATTTAACTTCTAGTTATTACTTCCCAGGAATTAATATATCTATACATTTTTTTGTCATTAGGACTAGATGACCTCTAAAGGTCCCTTCCAACCCAAGCTATTCTATGATTCTATGATTCTATATACTTTCTCCCCTCACAATGAGCTGGATGCAGGTTCAGGGAGAATGAAACACTAGAAAATCTAAATGGATCCTGGGACTCTGAAGTTTCTTGCCCTGCTTAACTTTTCTGGCCCTCTCTCAGAGATTATCAATTCTTTCGAAAATTATGGTTAACTCTACATAACAACATAATTTTTAGTGGTCTTTCCTTCCAAAAGATGCTTTTGGGCAATGATTTGAGATAGTTTTTCACATGCACAGCCTTGCATATTTGTATAAATACTTTTTCTGGTAGAAGGCCCCCAGTATTGGTTCAGATGGTTGTCTGTCCTTGGTATCTATTCCTTCAGCAAACAGACTGGTCATTTGAATTACTCATCATTACTGCGTGATGTGCCAGGAGAAGCACCTGTGCTAAATACACCATAAATTTTGGTGATGGCGAGGGAAGGGTTCAATTTCAGCCCAATTTATTTAGCTCACACAAAAGTGTCTAATAACTTCTTGGCCTGAAGACTTTGTAACTGAAAAACCCCAGATATAAAAATGCTATTAAGATTGGGAGCAAAAAATGGAAAACCATATTGAATTGAAAAACAAAGTACTGCTTGCTGGTTTACAAAGAGTCTATAACACTGATAAAATCTTCAGAAACCAATGTGCTTTTCCCCGCCCCCCCCTTGTCCTTCTTTATTTTGGCTTCATTTCAACCCGGGAGTTCATATCATCTCCTTCCAGATCATACTCTTCTACTTGACCGCTGGTCCACACCTTCATGCGGTCGGTCAGGTCGCTGCTTCTGGGAGCCAGGATGAAGTCGTAAATCAGGGCAGCACTTGCTCCTCCAATGATTGGGCCAACCCAGAAGATCTGAAACAGTTTCAATCCCAGTTAATACATCAGGTATCACTGCATTTGAAGCTGTTCTAAAAATCTCTGATGATTTTTACTATGAGATTTACAGTGAAAACATTAAAATCACAGTCTATCACCTGAATATTTACTTAACTGCACAGCAAGGAACCAGGAACTTCTCGCCATGACTTGGCAATAGGGACAGAGGTTAATAACTGTGACTATGTTTTCAAGTTCTGATATTTAAAATTAGGTCTCTACTGATAAAACATCTCTGTTCCTCCAGATAGATTTGGCGGGGGGCACAATTTCTAAAAGCAACCAAGGGCATTAGATTCCATTCTCCCACAAAGTTTCAGTGATAGGTCAATTATAAAGTAATACTTAGTGAGGACCTAATTAGGAGCTTAATTTGCTACTAGCTGCTGTTTAGGTAGTAATATTGCTGTTATTGCACTGGTCTTCTAATCACTTAAGGCAAGTAAAATTTGGAGGGAGAGGTAGTAAAAGTATTTTAGTAGGCAGGTTGATTTTATTAGAAATAAGAAATTATTTTGAAGGATTTCCATGAACCAAGACTTCCTGAGTCTGATAACATGTTTTCTTTTATTCAGCAATATCAGTGGTTTAATATGAGTTATTACTTCTATCTCCTTCTCTCTGTACAAAGTAAAATCATTTTTCTATGAAACTCTGAAAATACTAGCTACTAGCTTAGTTGCATTACCTTAGTATCCCAATAGAAGTGTTTAAGTGGGAGATAATGGCAAAATTTCCCCAGTGTTCTCCTTTTATGTTTTACTCTTTAGATTAAAATGGCATCCATATCCAAAATTTTCACAACTTGTTTTACTACCACTAAATTTCTATGAATGCCTATGCAACTGTTTGCCAAAATCATGAGTAGGAGAGCTGGAACAAGCTACATTTTAAATATTTAAGAACACGTGCACATTTAGGGCTTTTTTATCAACCTTCGTTATTGAGCTTTAGTGAAATAAGTAAATTTTCATGAAGTTCCTCATTTTAATCACATTTAACTACAGGGAATAATCTAAAATTTATAGTGTTTCCAGAGCACTTATCTGTGAAAGCACATAGGCAGACACTTAACTTTAAGAAGATGAACATTTTATTAGCTTCCAAATATTGGATCATCCATTTCAGTTTATAAACCTGCTTAAGCACCTTCCTAAATTAGGTTTTACCAGATTAAGCAGTAGCACTTTACAAATTCAGTTGAAACAATAAATACTGAATACAGGATTTTGTGTAATGAGTCTTTAACATTTAAAATATTTGAAATAACTAAACATAACGGAAAATCAAAAAAACCAAAGAAAATCTACTTTGGACATATACACTCAGCTTAAGGACTTTGTGATCTTCTGAGGCTGGTTAGGAGCAAAAGGAGATTATTCTTTATTAAATGAAATAGAAATGGCAACTTACTGACTTAGTGCTAATGATATGTGTTTAAATGTTTCTGATCTTGTAGATTATGTATATTCAGAGCCTCTTATAAACTAAACAAATTTATTCAACTTACCCAGTGATTTTCAAAGTTATTGGCAATCAGCGCTGAGCCAAAAGATCTGGCTGGGTTAATTCCACAACCGGTGTAATCAATCTAGGAGGTGGAAAGAGAACAGTGGTGAGGCACTGATGCACATGTGACATCTTCATTACACAGGAGGGCTAGTGGCAGCCTGCAGCACGGTTCAGGTGCTCACAACAGCTC
>NW_010516922.1:138768-151316 GCF_000687285.1 Phaethon lepturus | reverse complement strand
CTCTTCCGCAGAAAAAAGGGGAAAGACTGTTTGCCATGTGCCTGTCCTGTCCCACCAGGGACACAGGTCCTACTACAGCAACTCCTGGCGCATGTGTAACCTCCTCACTTATTGCCACAGCCACATGGCCCAAGAAAGGAGGGCTATGCGTGTTGAAGAAACAAGGTCAACCTCTGAAGTAGAAAGAGAAGGAAGAGACTATCACCTGCCCATCATCTTCCTGCCTTCACTGGCACATCCTGAGGTGTGACGTTACAGATATCTATTGTGAGAGCTAAAACTTACAGCAAGAAGATGTCCCAAGGCAACAGAGAGACCAATGGCCAAAGGTGCTGATCCCGAGACATCATTCCTTCTTCGGTCTGTGGTGGCGAGGACACACAGCACCAGCTGGAAGGTAGCAATGATTTCGATACCTAGTCCTTGGCCTGCATTGATTCCCTCTGAAAGCTGCGTGGAGACAAGAAGGAAAATGTCACTTGATATTCCTACCTGACTTCAACCAGTACGACAAAGTTTTGCAGGATCTAATTTCTCGATAGAATAACGCAGACCTGCACAGCCGTTATGCTTCTTGGGTTGCTTTGCTTAACACAGGGGTATAAAAAAAAAAAAAAGAAAAAAAAAAACTGAACAGAAATTAGTTTTGAAACACTCACTGCTGTACTCAAGTCTAGGCATAACCAGTTTTTGTTGGTGATTCAACACGGTTGCATGGTTGCTGCATCCAACCAAAGTGAACACTCAACCACTAGGCACAATGAGAATGTAACTGATCTGTATGTGAGAAACAAAAGAGCCAGAGATTTGCCTTCAGCAGAGTTTACTCATAGAAGTCAAATGTGGTGCCTTGAGACATTTATTCTTTGATTCTGAGAATGAGGATCCTGTGGTTATGTTAAACATTGTTCAGCTTGCCTTCAGCAACAATTGCTAAGCAAACAGGGACAAGAAAAGGAAGGAACAAATAGTAAGAAAAGTGTGTAGCTCTCGGTAGCTTGAAAGTACCTCTCTCTGCTATTGACAAGTCACATTAATCTTCTCTTTTCCCACCACTACTTATTTTCTGTAATTCAATATAACTCTTCCGAACAAGGACTTCATGTGGACAACGTCCTGCAATTGCTGTCTCCATGGGCAGATTTTTACATTAATATTGACATTTATACTTTTATCAAATTGCCTGAAAATATGCCTATAATGCCACTTGAAACACCCTGAGATACCCACAGTGATCATGTGGGAGTGGTAGGTGTGACACAAGTCCTACAGGATACCAAAGGTATCTAAAATGTCTCTAGATGTCAATGTTTAGGCAATGTATCTCTAATTTGGATGGGTAATGAACATAGTCAATGGAGATGAGATCCATTCAGCTGATGAAATGTAGGCGATCATTTGAGAGCCAAGTGCATAGCTCTGCCTTTTATTTTGTATTCACTAGTTCTCATTTGACTACAAGACCTTAGACACTTACTCACATGTAGACTAATTTTAGGTGTCTTAGACTCAAACTGAATCTCACTTAGCTTCTTTGGGAGACATAGAAAATCATCCACAATTCAGGAATCCTAAGGGGTTGATGGGGGAAGTGTTTCAATTTCCTACTGAAGTAAAACATATTCTCCAGAAAAGCTCACATTGGCAGATGTAGATATTCCAGCTGTATTATAAAGTTCCTTACTAATGCAAATGCTGTAGAACATATTGAAACCACAGTAATTCACATAAATGAACATTATACAGTAGAAACACTATAATATTTCAGGATTACTCTTAGAAACTGGTGCTTAACAAGAAACCATGGAGCTAAACCATTCAATGTTACAACATTTTGAATTCTGTTTCTAATTGTTATATTCAGTGGTATGTAAGTAAGGGAAGACAAGCCTGTATCTGAGATGAATAACTTGGTGTCAAGCAGAAATAACTATATTGCATGGATAAGGTGAAACGTGAGCTTGGACACAGGCCAGAGAAACTCAGAATATGAGTGACTGGGAGTAGGAAGCAAACTCTGCAAAACTTACGCTCAAGAATAGTGCTATCAGTAGGTTATCCAACCTGTCGTAGCCTCTGCGTTAAAAAGTGCTAGGTCGTGCATGGCAAAAACATAATTAAATGTTATTGTGACCTGTCCAGAACAATGAAACTATGGGAAATCATGCTTTAAATCTGTTTTTGTGGTTTTAGGCCCTAGTTTCCCCAAAACTGGTATTTCAATAACATTAAAACTTAAAGATGTTTAGCTGAACTCTTTCACTTTCCACCTTCGCTTTTGTTGTTTCTTCTCTGTAACAACGCAGCATAATATCAAACTCCTAAGCACTGAAAAAAAAATCGGCTGTGTCTTCAGCCAGCATAAATATGATTAGCTACTTTAAAAGCAGTGAAAATATATCGGTTTCTAAGGCCTGACAATCTGAAATATTAATAACATATTTTTATATCTTGTTCTTTAATATGCAGGACTGATATCCTTTGAGTTAGAAGAAATTTATCCACAGATAGAAGGGCATTATGGTTGAAATGGTGGGCATTTTGGTTCCTTCCTTGCAGTAGAAATTGAAATCAGTTAATGAAACCCTCAGCATTAATAGGGCTTACATGTGAGACATACAAGTCTGACATAAATATACCCAGATAAGCCAGCAGTGAAAATGACATGATCCAGAAATTCATGTTGAATGCCTGATATATCACTAAATTAATATTCCATTACTTTTGTCATCCCCTTTTAAAAATATTTGGGGTTTTTTGCTGCAGAGACAGTGGGATTTGTGGCTGTCAGCAAATTAGGCTTCAGATGCATCCCATTGATATCAAAAGTAATGGTGTCACTTTAAGAATCTGGACTACAGACTCTGTGGAAAATCCCATCTCACGTTTGGAAGGACAAATGGTCAAACTTAAAAGGCAAGTGTATTGTCAAATAAGCGAGGAATGTGCAGCTCCAAAGGTGGAGGATAAACTAAATTCTCTCCTATCATAATGCAACTGTTAAACTGCAGTGAATCTAGACCTGAGTTCTGATGCGTTGATGTTAACATTTGACAAAGCCTTGGCATTTCAAACTATTAAACACTGACCTACCATTAGTCTTTCCCTTCATGTGAAGCTATAAAAGAAAAAAGACAATAAGAGCAAAATTATGCTTTTAAAACCTGTGATAATCCTTATCTTTGAGAGGTGGAAATCATATCCTTCCTTTCCCTCCAGGAAAACACATCCTACAGCTGACGTGACTTGAGGTCATTCTGCCTGCTAATCGACACTTATTGATGGTCTGTCTAGAATCAAAGAAAACCTGGAAATGTCATAGGAAACCTTTTGCTTTCCTCTAGCATGTAATTTTACGCAGCCTGCCAGGGACGTAAGATTCCACTGTGAGAGCAAGTACGCTGGGCCGTGTTCCAAAATGAGGTAAACCAAGGCAAACCTTGGACGTTCTGCTTTGCTGTGGTCTCTGGAACTGCAGTATGTAAGAGTAGTATCACAGACGTTCGTTATTTGCCTATTTGTCAGAGCTATAGTGTCACGACAGCAGCAGCCTGGACCATCCAGGGCACAGCAACACGTGGAACAGCATGAGTCTTCACCACTCTAACCACTTCCCACACAAAGCATAATGAGGGTAGTAGGAAGATATATTTCCTAGTATCAAGTTAAAATGGACATACACATATGTGTATATGTATATTCATATTTGTATCGTCCTTGATCACAGTGGATTTGCAAGCATTACCCAGCTAACAATGCGATATGAAACATTTTGCACTTTTTGAATCTGCTGTTTTAAGCTCTTGACAGAACCATGTAGGCATAACCAACATGAGTTCATTACACTTTCATTGTATTTTCCATACGTTATTCAGCTTTTTTAAGGAAAGTTTGAAATTTTGTAGAATACCTGACTCCGGAAGCTTCCAAGCTGCCTAAAGCTTAATCTGAATCTAGTAGGAATTAGTACTATACGTTACAGAGATCTGACTACCTGAGGCTGTCAATAAAACAAAGGTAAAATCAACCACTGGTCTTAACATCTAGCATTCTGTTACAGAGAATATCCAGAATATAAGGGAACCATATCTCTGGTTCTTAAATAGATAGAATAATGCCTTGAAACACAAGACACGGTCACCTCTACTGTAGTGTTGGGGTGAAGAGGTCCCTTTCCAGTGACCCGTGCCCACACTGCACTATGTTTCTTCCCTCCATTGGTAGACTGCTTGCCAACGGACACAACAAGCTGTGTGGGCAGCGTATGTGGGCTCACACTGCATTTGCCCTTGATGCATATTCCGGGAAATCTCTGACCTCTTCTCATCTCAGTCCAATAACTCTCACATGCTCTGCATTTTTAGTGATAGTCATTAAGGCCACAGAAAAATGTCAGAGGGCAGGAAACAGCACAGTAACTCCCTGAGCTTTTCATGCTTCAGACTTGTGAGGCTTGAAGAGTGGATTCAATGCTTTAAGGAACCAAATATGCTCTAAAGGATTAAAATGAAACACACAAGCCCACATTCATCTCCAACAGTTTCCCACACCACAGGAGTCGATCCAGACTTCTCCTTTTTTCTTTTCCACGTGAATTTTTCCACTAAATTTCATTTCTAAGTCATTATTTTGACAGGAGAAGCACCAGAAACACACCCAAGAAATGGATTACATCTTTGGCAAGATCTGCGAGTTATATGTAGACACATATATCTGATCAGCTGAATCAATCTTGGCTGCATTAGCTTGCACTGAGTAATTCTCCCTTGCCTGCAGTAGCACCCAGACAAGCAGAAGCTTACATGTAGACACCCCAAGTGAGGTGTAACTTTCTGTGAGCTGAATTCCATCATTAATATTTTCACCTGAGTTCACTGCGAATCTGAACAAATTTGTGGAAGAAAAATCCACTGGAATTCAATAAATTTATAGAAATCACATCTCGTTCAGAAAGCTCTTGAGCTGCAACTGGTTAGAACCTAAGGAAGCACTAAGGGCATGCTGAAGCCCTCTGATTTGCATTACTGGACATGGGTTGAGGTACAATACCCGTTCCCCATTCAATGATTAGCTTTATCTGGTAATGCTACTGCTGCTCCTAAGCAATCTGGTCTGAATTCAGTGCTGACTTTGCTTTGAACAAGAGGTAGGACTAGAGACCTCCGGAGGTCCCTTCCAGGCTAAATTATCATATAAAATACCTTGTTTCTTTGGAAAGGTTATTCCTGTGGGAAGGTCTGGGACAGAATTGCCTCAGTGCTGCCCTGGCTTGGCTGAGTTAACGTCTAGAATGGGTGGTGACATGCAGGTAGTGGAGCCACAGCTGGTGAATCAATCACTGTGAAGGATCTGCATGGATATAATCCACACTGGTGAGTGAGTCAAGAGACATGTACTATTAAATGAGGACCGTTACTAGTAGAAAAATGCAAAATTAATGGAAAATCATTATCTAGTCATGACCATGAGAGTAACTAGTTGAGACGAACATCTGCTTTTTGGTCTTAGGAAATGAAGAGCGGTCGCATTGCTTCCATTTTCCACGACATCAGACAGGAGACGGGAACTGCGGAAGCTGGTTTCTCAAAAATGCCCTTAACTGGCATGTTTAGTTGACTGACTTTGACAGCTTCAAGCAATAATTTGGGCAAATTAACGGTATGTTTTCTTTCCTTTCATGTTTTTTTGGGGGTTTTTTGTTTTTTTTTTTAGATCAGGATATTTATTAGTTGTCTGCCTTCAGAAGAGAAATGGGGACAGGAAATTAAACTGGCCCAAGGTAAACTCAACTGTGTATTTCTCTAGTGGCTTCATATTTTTCTCATTAGGAGTAAAAGTATATCAGGTTCAAACCTGTTTCCTGTTACATGGATAAGACGGTTTGTTATGCAAGGTGGCTTCATCACGTGGTGCTATGCTCCATCTCATGCAACAGACCCTTAGCCATGGATTGTATCTTCTACGGTCCAGCCTACTTTCATATAACTTGGATTAGTTTCTCATTGTTCCTGGAAAATGATAGGCCTCTAGAAATATCGAAGTCTATTTTTCCGTAGGGGAATGTCAACTTTCTCCATTCCTATAAAACACTTCACTGCAAGCCATGCTGGCTGATGTTTTTTAGGGAGAGAAAAGTTAAGCCACAGCAATTTAGTGACACATATAACATCATTGATGTCAGGGACTTCTCTTGTTTGCACATCCCAGCCATGCGCTAGGTAAGGCAGCTTTTGCAGAATCCTAGCAATAGCATGGCTGGCAGAAAATAAGCAGCACGTTGTGGACTGAGTATAAACTTTTTATTGAAGTGTTTTTAATATTTGTAATATTCATATTTTAATATTCATGTTGGGAGGAGAACTATGTTCTCCTCTTCACACAAAATCTAGCATTTTAAGGAGCTCTGCTGCAATAAATAATATCCTTATATCAGACAGACCTCTTTCCTTATGTGTTGAATTCGAATAAACAGCTAACAACTTGCACCAGGACTGCTGTTTTTAGCATTCCAAATTATTAGCTTATCTCTGCCACGGCAGACTTTTTTCTTAAAGGAAGACTTTTAGCATTTTATTCAAGCAATTTCTTGTTGTCTTACTGTGTTTTTTTCCTGTAGCTTAAACTTTCACTTCTTTGATTTTCCTTATTTTTCTCAATAAGGAAAACTCTTCTTCATCTCCAGGTTGGAAATATTAATTATGCTGCTTTATATCATCTAACTATCATTTAAGTGTTTAGCTGGGCGAAGTTCTTTAATGCAACGTTCTTCAAATGTTTTCTCAGAAATTAATCTCCCTACTTCCCTCAAAACCACCTTCTACTATCTGGCCTGTCACTTTGTCTGACTCTTCTCATTCTTTCAGCTCCAACTCTGTCATGAAAATAACTTAAATTCCATCTTGATAGCATATCTTTCTTCTGCTGGAAGTCTGTCCCAGATCGCCATAGTTATAAACCTTTCTTTAAGTCGCAGTCAAAATGTATTCAGACACTTTACACCCAGCTATTTAACTACAGCTATTCTCTTCTCTCCTTGCTATTTAACAGTATGGCTATGAAATGGATGTTTCTATACCCATTATTTGCGTGTCAGAGAATCAGAAAATATGAAAGTATCATTTCTTTAGTAAGTAGAGACAGGTAAAGATCTAAAGAGTTTCACTTAAAATTATACGACAGTAGCATTCAGAAGAAGCTGCTTATGAGGCAAAGAATTAGCTTTGGATCGTATCCTAGATCAACAATAGAAGCATTCAGCAGAACCTAGGGACAAAACATATTGTCCTCTGCTAGATTATCCTTCCTATAAATACAGCCTTAAGAGCTCTAAAGGGGACTCATTCAATTCCCAAAGCAGAAATCATATTTTCCATTCTTTGGAGAGCAGACACCCTCCAGGAACAAGACTAACCTCCCTCCTCCCACCCTATCTTCAGGCTGATGAGAAGCTAGCCAAGACTTTGTGCTGCAGCAGCCTGGTATGCCACAAAGAGAAGAGTGATGGTTTCATTTATATTAAACCAGAGCACATAAAGTTTACCTGTGAGGCCAGTGACAGAAAGTCAGTTCCCCTGTAGGACTTCCATTGAGCACAGCTAGTTAGAGATAGACCATTTGGCTCATTTACATTTGTACTTTTTGCTGCGCCTCTGGGAAAGTTGCTTTGGGGAAACTTTTTTTTTTTAATCTTGCTGCTGAGAAATAAACAACTTCTATTCAGAGGATGAGGAATGGTGAGTTGTTGTTTTTCCTCTGTACCCAGCAAAACCCAAGCAAATAGTTCATTTTCCATAACACTTTTGAAGCACTCATTTATACCACGGAGCTATTTATGATCTCCTGTATTGTCAGCCCAGAAGGAGATGGTCTTTCAATAGGGAATTTTGGGCACATCTGAATTTTGAGCCTGATAGAATCTTCCTTTCTATGTTGTTACTGGAATAACTATCTGGATTTGCACAAACCTCACAGTATGGTTGCTGGCAGTTCCACCAAAGCAATATTTGTTTTATACTTCTAGACAAACACTCCAGCAAACCTGTGAAGTTTTCAAACTTTCCAAGTCTGAGGTAGTTCATGCAGTCAGTCTTGTGCAGAGCACTGAAGATTTGGCATTTCCACGGAGCTATAAACCAGCTCTGAATATATGCGATGGATTTCAGGAATTAGTGGAACAATTCCAGCTCCTTCACTTCTCCACTGTGTTCATCAAGCAAAAAGTCGTATCAAAGGAAGGGAAAGGGGCCAAACCTGACTTGATTCATTCCTCAGTCCAAATACAGCCATCATGAACTTCAGGAGAAGTTGTGTGTATATGTGTAAGGAAACGTGCTGCAGTTCTGCTTTGAAAGCTTTCATTGACTTCACTTGGCACAGAATTAGTGTCAAGAACCTGGAGAAGTTTGGTTTTCTGTGGTACCTCTGAGCAGTTCCTGGAGAGGGGATGCATGGGGCTCTAACACGAAAGGACACAGAGCGTTTCTTTGCTGCTTTCCCATCCACAAATGCCAAAAGAGACCTCCCTTGCAGAGCTCTCAGGACATGTTTTTGCCCTCCTGCTGTTTATAGTTTCCTCCAGGAAAGGGCCTGTATATTTGATTTAGCAGGTTAATATTGTGCCTTAGCCTCAGATCCCGTCGACCTCAGTGGAGCTGCCGCAGTTAAGCATCAGCACTAGCTTTGACTGTGGCTGCCAGAAAGATCGGTACTTCCCCACCGTGTTGCACCTTAACAAGCACACAGGACTGCACGCTGCTCCCAGCCAGGCCAGAAAAATCTCCAGGAGACTTTCACTTGCTCCACCACATCGGTATTAATATTACCCTGGAAGTACTGAGGAGCACAGCCACAGACCATGATGTCTCATTGTGCCAGGTACGGCTACCAGCCCGCGGGGAGAAGGTGCCTCTGCGTGTTTGTAATGGAGAGACAACTGTTTAAAACAGGGGAAACACGGAAACTGGGAAATGCAGACGGGTAACGTACAGACAGTTCACTATTTATGAAGCTGAGCACAAGCACAATAGTTTGGACGGGTTTCCCTAACTCTGGAATGGAGTTTTTCTAATTTTTCTAAGAAGTAAGATTTTTTGGACATTTTCATTTGTGATACCAGGTAAAGATCTCTCTGTTATTGAATTCACTCAATTAAGCTAGAGAATAGACAAATAAGCAAAACTGTACTACTGCTCTAAAGAAAACAGACAATTTCCTCTTGAAACAAACAGGAAATTTTTCAAGGGCTATTTTTTCTTCCTTTAGTCCTTGTGATGTGGTTTAGTATCCTTGCTTTACAAATGTTTCTCTTAAAGGTAGCTATATACAGCCCAGATAGTGACATTTTTGGGGATCCTCTGATTAAAGAAATGCTATTCTCGACTCACCTGAAGGTTCACATTATCTGCTGAAGTACATGAGTCCTGTATTGCTTTAACATTGCATCAGTTTAACCAGAAAAGATCCATGATATTCATTCTCATGTTTGCTACATAAATTTCCATTTGTTCTGGGGCTGTGGTTCTTGCCATGTCAGATCTTAATTTGGAATCGACACGCACTAGTAGATATAATTTTTTAAAGTTTCTAGTTAATTTAAATAAGGAAATTAAATTTGGGTTCACCTCATCTGAAGAATCGTCCTGTCTGTTGATCCATCTGTCTCTGGTGTGTGAGTATGTGTGGAGGTGTGTATACATATACACACAAAATATCCAAATATGTATGACAAAATACATAGACTGCTAAGGAAAGGAAAACAATTTCAACTGTTTATTCACCAGTCAGGAGAGATGGTGGCAAAATGAATTTCCTTATATTTCGTACTTATTCCTACTTAGTTTGACAGCTGGTCAAACACAGGAAAAAAAATTGTTCTCCAAAAATTCCAGCATGACTCTATTTGAATTATAATATTAACCAATTTGCCAAATGAATAATGTTTTTAGGTCTATTGCAACTCATTATTTTACAGCCCTCTGTGCACCCCTTTCATCAATTTCTATTATTTCTAAGTAGAAATAAATAAAAAGGACTTTCAAGCTGAGGCTTGCAGAGCATCTTTCAAACAATGCAGCTGTCAAACTTGGATCCTCTGAACGTGGACCCGGTTCACGGTAAAAAAACTCACTTTGAACCACTCTCTTCTAGCACCAGAAGACTGGCCTGCAGCTGGATGATCACTGAGGGCCTGCCTTCTGCCAGAAATGGCCATGCTGCTGCATCCCTGCGTGCTCTCTGCCACAAGCTCAGGATATGTCTATATTATTAGAGAAGCACCAAGCAAATCTTTGTAGAAATGGAAATAAGAACTAACTTCTGAGATCCGAGCTAAGGATTAGAGCTATAACCCCTGTTACCCCTAAATGGTCCGGAGGATGGGTGATAACCATCAGGTTTACATCTCAGCCCAGATGTTTCTGCTGTGACTGTGTGAACACATTAAAAGTGGTCAAGATTATGGCCAGTTTTGAGCAGGTGCTTTTCCTGTGTTCCACCTCCCCAGCCTGTTGCGATTCAATACAATGCTGGCATGCCACAAAAAACGGCTGCTGCAAAACTGAAATTGAATAATGAGCTATTGTTGTGGAACTTGTTGTTAAGAAATAAAATCGCAGACTAATCTCGTGTACAGGAACCATTTTGCTCACTCTAAAAATGCAGCAGCTTCTGGTCGTAGGAGCTCAAGCATCAAGCAGATGTCCCAGCACAAGGCATGGTTGGCAGGAGAAGCCTACACTGGACTGAAAACAGGGAGGGCAGAGGGCAGTTCCAAGGAGAATGAAGCGCACTGTATTGAAAATTGAGAAAGACGCAGTATATAATCTGCGTTGCAAAAAGGCATTCAAGGATTTTTAATAAGCGCTAGAGGTCAGGAACTCAGCTGCATGTCTCGTCCATCCAGCGGCACCTCTGCAACTACAATTTTCCATGCTGACTCAGAGGAAAAGCAGCATCACTTACTCAATTGTCCACTCACACTGTCAAGCTCTCAGTTTATTTTGGAAGTTCTTCCAACTCAACCCAACTTTGTTTAATTTGTGGTTGGAGGAGAACAGACTCATAGGGCGCGGGCACAAAGAGAGGGAAATCACAAGGTAAACACTGAGTCATCAAGGCCAACCATGCAAGTCCTGCTTCCCATGGTCAGAGGGCCACCAGTGGCGCACTGGCTTGGACCAAATGTGGGGAGTCTGGTGATCCCTGTCCATGATTCTCTCTGAGGCAACCTTCTAAAGACTGGGAAAGATTCAGTGAGGAATATCAGGATAAAAGCATCAGTACTGACCCACACACACCATTAAAAGGTATAGCAGATCTCAATATCATGAAAGGGAACCCCCAGTGCAGGGGCAATTTTATGTTTGCACTAGAGGTCTCTGTGCCGTGGAAATTTGCTGGGAGAAGAATCACCAACATTGATGTCCTAGACATAAGATGATACATTGATGTCCTAGAGATATGATGGTACATCTGCAGAAGCTAAGGATCCACACACTGTATGCCCTATCCTCTGCTCCAACCTCCTGGAGACGAGAGATCGTCCAGCCTTCCGCTTTCCCAGGTAGCAGAATAAGGCTGGAGCTGGAGGACACCCAGACAGCAGAGGAAAATACCCCTCTCAAGCACAGGGATTCAAAGCTGCTCTGTTACTGTTGGACCACAGTCCAGCTAAGCGGGATTTCTTAAGAAAAGGGGACTCATTCTGTAGTGTGACTTTGGTGAGGGTGGAAGGTGTCTCAAAGCAGCAGATACTGCCCTGGTATGAAGAATTGAGGACAGTGAAGGGCTCCTTTCTCCCCATCTTTGAGAAAAGATTTGGAGTGGTTTGCTGTGTGTTTATTACCAAAGGGCGTTGTACCCTTATGTGCACCAATTCTGGCGCACAGCTGATCCAGCTAACCCAAAACAACTTTGGGGACACTGTGCTGAGCAGTAGTGGCAGAGACACAGCCAAATGCACTGGAAATCCAAAGGGTGTTCCGGCAACAAGTGACTTTCCACGCTCCAGGAGTGATATCTATATGATTGTGCACCTGTCTTAAGAAAATGTTCCAGACCTCTGAATCCGCTGACCACAGATCTCTTCTGGCTTTTCCAGAAAGTTCCTCAGTTACACAAACAACATTATCAGTCCACTGAGTGGCTTTTTTAAAATCAAGTCCTTCTATTTGTTATTCTTGGTTGTTTTTCTTTTCTCTTTATCTACCCTAAGCAATGCTACCTCCAGGTCTGTTTTCCTTGCCTACAATTTTTGATCCACTTACAACTTTTAAAATAATATCTTTCATCATGAACTTCAAGGCAGAGTTTTCAAATAGTTTCCAAATTGTAGCCCCAAGACTTAGGGGGCACATTTCCTGGCACTCTAATCAGCATGCCAAAATTCAGAAATTACAAAATTTTAAAACTGTGTCTGCATTTTTCACAAACTGATTGTTTTCACCACCAAAAAAAAAAAAACCAAAAAACCAAAAAACCCACCAACAAACTGAGCTAAAGAAATTTTCTCAGCATGTTTTTAAAAGCTTAATAAAAGTTCTCAAGGTAAT
>NW_010516922.1:101347-138737 GCF_000687285.1 Phaethon lepturus | reverse complement strand
CTGAACCGCAAATATTGTGTTACCTTATATTACCGAAGTCTCCTCTCACTTGCCTTTCCTGCTTGAGCTCTTTGTTGGTCATTAGCTGCCCGTGATGAATAGTTCCTTCCATTATCCAAACTACGTATCTGTCCTCACTAGACAATAGCCAGCTATGCTGGCAGATGAGTGCATTTTGGATTAGGTATTATCTATTCTTACAGTTTTACCTAATGGAAATTTGTAATATGTAGTAATCCAATTCCCAAAAAAAGATACAATATTATGTAAGAAAAAATATTTACATTTTTGGAACAGCAAACACACTGTTACTCCTCTTTCAACTTTTCCAATTCTTGAAGTTTTTACTTTGGCACGCACACCAGTACTAAAATATATGGGAAGTTAAGTGTCTTAAAAGGATTCAGTAATCTAAATACCTCTCTGAATATTGTCCAGAACGTCTTGGCTTCTGAAGAACCAGCCAAAGTAACTAAAAATATTTCCTTTGACTTCAGTAAAGTTTGGATCAAACTCTTCATATGTGACTCTTTTGCTTGTCTTAGTATAAGACAGACCTTAATACTGAAATGTTAAAGGAGCATCCTGCTTTTTCATTCACCCTTCCTTCTCTTCAGCCTTGCACCTTCCACGTCTCCACGTCTGGTTTTTGTGCTTCGGTTGCCACTCCATTTTGGACACTTCCCAGAGGCTACCAAGCCTGGGGTCTCATCATGCCAAAGAAGAGCTGGCTGCCTGTGGAAGGCAACTCAATGGACCTAAAGGCTGAAGTACTTCTCTTTGTCTCTCCTTTTCTGTGAACTAGAGGAGCCTATGGAAACGGGTTCCTCACTTGGGCCCTCAATGCAGGACCTACAGCTGGGCAGGATAAATCTAAGTTCAAGCATGCAATCCCACCCGGTATCCCCTGGGGAGACTGAATAGCCACGGACTCCATTAAACTGCTCCCACCACATTTTTCGTGTAAAAAACAACCCTCCAAGAGCACGGCAGGGTCAGAACAGAAGACACAGTCATGCATGTCCAAGCCCTCTTCCCAGCCTTGTCACACAAACAGCACTCCCTTTCTTTCTATTCTTTTTCTCAACAGTGAATCTACACCTCGTTGTCCATAGGAAGGGCAGGAAGACGAAAGAGCTGGCAGCGATGCCAGCTCTGTCCCTCCCCTCCTTGTCCTCAGGTTAAAAGGGTTAAAAAGCAAACCTTCGTGGTTTCTCCTTGTCGTCTGTTTGCTGAAGGAGTCAGCGTGCTCTCGCTGCTGGGTTGCGGTTTCAGGACACGCTCTGCCGTTACCAGCTCTGCGCAAGGACCGTCGTTCTGCTCTTCCCCCTGCGCTGGGCTCAGACCCAACTCCCCCCTCAGCCCTCGCCTCCCTTCCCCAGACAGTCCAAGCTTGTCAGTGGGAAATAAATGGATTTACTTTCCTCTCTAGTTCTTTCTTGCAAGGGAGAAGGACAGCTGCTGCCTCCCCGTCCCCAGGGAGGTCTTCCCACTGCCCCTCTATCCATAACATTTATAACTGGATGTGAAAGAGAACATAAAAAATCAAAATTCTGAGTATTTGACAATGACAAACCCTGAGACTGGGGCTTTTAGGAACTATTTTATCCATTAATTCATGCACAGAAACTGTTGCCAGATTTGTAAAATTGGTCTGATGGAGACTTACACTATCTGGTTTTGCCTACAGTTTATTTTACGGCCTCGAAAACAATGTATTTGGTTGTATTCCAGAGGTGTTCCTCAGGGGGGAACAAGGCTTCCACCCTGACATGAACTTTTTGAGATGCATGAAGTAGTGTCCTAAGCTTAGCGAAGTCAGCGACTGCGCCGATCTTTCCTGACCTTTCCATGTGTCCCCATAGGCTCTTCACTTCTGAGATGTCCCTGCGCAGAGCTCTGAATCACACCTTTCTAGCCTGGACCGTTACCGACTGAGGAGTGAGAGTTTGGGGTTATCATCTGCACCCCCTGCAGCTGCGGCCGTCAGCGTTCTGTGGCAAGCAAAAGGGGACGACCAAATGCGAGTGCCACTGAAACCAGACCTCCCGTGCTTAGAGGCAGCTGGACCTCTCGAGGAAACCACTTGGGCGGACACCCTGTCCCATGCGGTTGAGCAGTTCCCTCTGCCAGTGGTTGCAGAGGAAAAGATCACATATCGTACACACAGTCAGAGCCTTCTGGAGTTAATAAAATGATTCACTCTTCCCCAAAATGTTTTGGATTAACCCATCAAGATTTCCAAACCGGTGGCACGATGGGATACCTGCAGGCACCAGGCTCGAGGGAGGTAAGCAGCCAACCCGCAGAGTAACACGAGGGTGGATGATACTCAGGAATCGCCTTCTTAGTATCAGATTCTATTACATTTTATTATCTTTTCAAGAACTGTCTCGTTTTCTGAATTAACTGTAATGCCACAGCATGCAAAAACATGTTACTGTATTTGTTAATTCAATTTTTTTGAACCTTTCTTCCCCTTTTGCCTAAATTTCTGAAGTGATACTGTATTTGCAGCTTTATGTCCCAAATATTCTTGTGACTTCAAATGAGCATAAGATTTCAGATTAGCTCAAGTTTCAAACTGCAGTCAGGGATATTCTGCAAGAAAGGGTAGAAAAGATGTGGAAAACTTGTTCTTAACAGAATCAGGTGAAATAAGTGACGAGAAGGCAATTACCATTTACAGCACTCTGTGTACTGCAGCGGCTGTAGCACTGCCTCTGACAGTGGGATGATTTCAGGTTTAAAAGTGAGTTTAAAGCTATCCTTTTTTCTCCTGTATGGTACAATGACAACAGTAAAACGACAAAATTTTGAGGAGGGAGAGTTGTGGTCAGGTAGTTTTTATGCAGCATGATGTGAGCACCTGCCTCACACCTTTTTCCAGTCCACACCTGGGAATTGAGGGGTTTTCCCGTTTTTGCAGAGCAAAATACGCAGAAAGTGCCGCTGAGATTTGCGTCAGGCAGGATCTGAGCGCTCTGCCTAATGCAAGAGGTTATGCTCACACCTTTGCTGATAAGGTTTCTCTTGCTCCACATCTCTCGCTGTCCCCATAGGTTTTCATTGCAGTCACCATCAGGTTGCACAAATCATTAATTAGGTATTGAAAAAGAACCACATTCACAGAAGCGAAAACATCGGTATCCGCACATTAATGAGCATGTCACCCGAGACCTCCAGAGCCACGGCGGGGGCCCGGTCGTGCAGCTGCCGGCGATTTCAATGTTAAGTTGGTGTCAAAAGGCAACGTTCAGCAGGCTGGATGTACAAAATTGCACATAAGCAAAACTGATCGTGACCATAATGTCCTAAAGCTCTGAAGTGGGGGTGGGGAGGAAGGACCATCCCTATGACACAGATCCACCCCAGTATCAGTCAGGACTGGATCCCCTGCTACAATAAGCAATTGGCTGCCTGAGGTCACCATCACCACCTCCATCACCCCCCCCTTCTTCAGCAGATTACAGGTGTTACGTTTCTACTAGAAAAAAATGAAGGAGGACTTAAAAGTTTCCACTCACCGAGTTGAGCCCCAGGAGGTTGTTGGGGAGCGAGGAGGTGACTCCCGACAGAATAGCCGTGGCCACCACTGCCCCCAGGCACTGGGCAACGATGTACATGAGCGCCTTGAAGATGCTGATCTGGCAGCTCAGCAGCAGCCCCAGGGTCACAGCTGGGTTCAGGTGGGCACCGCTGATGTGGCCCACGCTTTGTGCCATGGTAGCGATGGATAACCCAAAAGCCAGCGAAACCTTCACGTTGTCCTGAGACCTTGTTGACGTTTTGTTGCCCACCACCGGGAAGCTGAAACCCAGAGCTGAGCCAATGCTGATAAAAATAAATAGGCTCATGGCAAGGAACTCAGCCACCACTGCCCTCCAGAACATTTTCTTTTTGAATTCACTAGCCATCTTTCCTCTCTCTCTCTCTCTCTCCCCCCTCCTCACTTTCCCTTCTCCCTCTCTCCCTTCCTTTGCCTGATATTTTTCCTTTGAGGTCTGAAGAGAAATCTGGAGAAAAAATACAGTCCTTGGATTATTTATAGGGCTTTGGGTGGTCTGTAGGAGGGAAGGGGTGTTGCACAAAAGGAGGAAAGAACAACTACATAGATGCTGACTGCTAGATTGATGTAAGACACTGTATGCCTGCCAAAGTTTTTTCTTCCCTTTTTTTTTTCCCTCCCCTAACAGCGTTCGATCTCTGCTGCCGTTTTTAAGAGGCTTTTAAAATTTCTTGGAAAAGTCGTTAGGAGCGCCTCAGGAATTTTACCCCCACTTCTTTAACTCCTGTGTCATCGTTCAGCACACGGATTGGAATGAAAGCTTTTACGGGATTTCTGTCTCGAGCTGGACTGAAACAAAAAGCAAAGCTATCTGTGCAGGCTGGGAAGTTACTCACGCTCAGCTTCACCGGCGGCAGATAACACCCGAAAGTGGTAAATAAAACTGACAACCAAAGCCACGCTCTAGAGACATAAGTACCTCCGTTTCATTTGAAAACAGGTAGAAATGTCTCTTCTGCTGGCTCTGCGGAGACTTGGACCCGTTTCTGGTGCCAGGACTGATGGCTGTACAGACACACATGTATTTGCACAGGCTCACACAAGCTGGCGTTAACCGGGGAACGGCGGGGATCAGTTTTAATCTCTGCGACCGCTGTGTAAATCTGACATAACACTGCAAGTGAGCCACAAGCTTTCTGTGGATGTAATTTGGATGCCGAGGGGACAGATGATTTGGGGGGGTTGAGTGTCTTTTTAAATTTTTAAAATTTTTTTTAAATTTATGTCTTTTTTCACTTTTTTTCTTTCAAGCGCAGAGGTGTCTCAGGGTTTCCCCAGGCTTGCTCTCCTGCGCTGCTCCCGACCGGCAGGAAAAAGCCAATCTGGGGGCTTCCCAGCCCCTGTCCTGCAGTGGAAGAGTATCTGCCAGCACCCGGCTGACGCTCAGCTGTCCTGGCTGAGCCGCAGGACGGGCTGGAGGCAGAGACAGGAGGGGACAGCAAGGGAGAAGGGAAATTTCATGCTTGATTTTGCAGGCAAAATGAATCTCCAGGGTGTCTCTCGGAGCAAAGGGTCTAACCGCTGCTGGCTTTATCGCGGCGGCACTTGTACGCACGCCCCAGATTAACCCTTGCGTTATCAGATCTCTGCCGGCTGACGGTGCCTTCATCTGTAAATCCGGGGGTTTGCTCTGACTTAAAACTACGCAAAACCTGATCCAGAGTCAGAGGCTAAGTCCCTAGGCACAAGTCTTGAAAGACAGGTATTTAAAATCAGCTTATTTCTCTGCCTCCTCTTTTTTCCTCCCTCTTCTTAGTTTAATGCACTGGTGTCAACTTCTAAACTGTACTTAAATCAGTTCAAGGCTTTTTCACTTGGACAGTATGTCAGTATGAAGATAAAATCAAATACACACCTGGATAGTATTAGACAGTCACCAAGGATTTTAAAAATATATTCAGTTTTCAAAAGATAATTCAGATACAAAGACGAAGACTGTTTAAATAAAAATCCAGATGTCTGCAGCCTGTCATCCCCAAGTTCTTATTCTTTCTAGACATCAGATGTTCTTGATAACCAATATATATAGGCAATTTTATTTCCCTCTGTTTTATAATACACTTACGTGACAGGATTGTACCAGTGAAAAAAAGGAAAAAGCAAAGAAATGGGAACAAATTAATTACTGGTTTTACCCTTCTAATTACAGTGGGACTTCAATGAGGAACCATGTGACAGACAAATCAAAAATCAAATTTAGCCAAACATGGTACACTGTGGAATTTTAATACGGGACACAATTGATGCTAGTTGTATTCTGTTCAGTGAAACTTTTTATTGACTGCGAACTGCCCCCGAGACTTGAAGATCTTAAGTGACCAGTTTCTCTGGTCCCACCAAGCAGATCCCCAAGACACAGGGCATATATCACTCACCTCAGGGAACTAGGTAAAGCAGAGCTCTATTAATAGTTTACAAGAGTTTCCATGTGTCCCAAATTGGCACCTGTGGGATGGAGCTGCCTAGATATTCAGCTGTGTCCACAGGAAATTCCCTCTTTACTCACTTCTTCCTACAATTAGGATCTGGATGACCAAACAACCTCTGTACCAGTACTGATAAGGTGAGAAGGAATTCCTCAAAGGAAAATTGCTAGAAGCCAGGAAAATAGGCTGGGGAAGTATTGCAAAATGCTTCCCTGATTTCTACAGTCTCCTCTAGGAATCCCTGACTGGCCTGTGCCAGGGACAGGGTACCAGGCAAGCAAGAGCCGTAGTCTGACCAGTGGCATATGTGACTACCACATACATTAAATGTGCCTTGAGAGCAGCAGGTTGGTCACCCCCCTTGAGAGTCAGTTAGTACGCTTATATTTTCATCCTGGGACTCTCCATTGGTCTCTTCATGAGTACTACCTACCTCTCATTTCACATTTTGGAACTCAATGCCGCAATAACTCAATAAAATTGTCATTCAGACAGAAAAGAAAAAAAGAATCATCTGAAACAAACTAAAGACAGAAACCGTTACATATAAACAGGGAAAATACATTTCTAAGAGAGATGTGTGGAGCTATTGGCCAGTCTTACCTTACCAGTTTATGCTCTGATGTGAACAAAATCATGATCATCACTGCTCTGTTGTTACTAATTGCTTGCATGGTGGTGATACCCAGGGCTCCTAATGCCTTCAGTGCTGCGCAAAGAGAGGCAGCAGGGACAGCCTTGTCCCGTGTGTAGAAGAACCACCAAGTGGGGAAACAGAAGCAGACAGCAACAAAAGAACAAGTATTCTGCACAAGTAGAGGGAATTGGCAAAGAGAACAAATTAAATCAGCAGTACAAACGTAGTAAGGAAAGAGGAGAGAGAAGGCGTGAGTAGAGCAGCAACACGTCAGTTGGACCTCTTCAGAAATGTCCACCACAACGCAGATCTAGTTGGTGCCCAACTCATTATGTCATTTTTCCACAAAATGAGCTCCATCCCATCTTACTCAGGCTGATGGCAAAGACCCCAGCACTTGGCCAAGTATGAGAGGCCTGTACAGCCAGACCCCATAAACCACCAGGAACCAAAAAAAGGGCAGAATCCAACGTCCTGCATATCAGATGAGCTGGGGTTTGTGCAGACAGCTTTTCTAGGCATGGTTTTAGCTTATGCGCCAAATCACACTTGAAGGTGGGGTTTAGCTTTTTCTGGAATTATGTATCTGGAAATAGAGAGAGATGATTGCCAACCTTATGTAAGTGTTTAGGACAGGCAATGAAGAGTGTATCTGATGGGAACAAGAAGGAGAAAGTAGCTTTTTAAAAGAGAGGTGATTCTTCACAGATGATTTAAACCAATGTACTCTCAACAGCTCTCTGATTTAGTTACACTAGAGGCAGCTGAGTGAATAATCAAGCTCACGGTACTGGATATTTAATTGCCAAGACCCCAGGACCAACTCATTTTTTGTCTGAAACAATCAGGTTTTGATGGGCTGTAGCACAAACCTCCCTTAACATATTTCAGTCAGAAAACAAGTGTACTTGCTGGTTAAGTGGTAGGCTTTGTTCTGTGCTCCCATATGTCAAATTGTTCAGGATCTAATATTGGAACATGAAACAAACGTCAGTGACTGCGAATTTGGTCTTGGCTAACATGATTGCTCCAGGAATTTTCCACTTCAGTGAAGGGACAGTGGAACTCGAAGGCAGAGGGAATGTGTGTTGGTCCAGTGGACAAATGATTGGAGGAACCAGGAATTCTTGAGAAGAATTCGTTGTCCTGTGACCCTGCTAGCCAAGTCTTTCAGCAGGCAAGTGGCAATTGCTAGGAAAACTGTCTTACAGTTTCAGAGACAACAGCAATTCCTACTTTCTGCCCATAGACTTTCACCCCTCCAAGGCATCACTGACGCTCACCACCATGGAGAAGAGCAAAGCCATGCAGCAGGGAAGAGCTGGAGGTTCCACGTATTCTTGCCCCAATACCTCAGATATGGAAAACACGAAAATATTTTCCCATGTATTCTCTTCAGCACTGTCCGTACAGAAAGCTGGAGTTCAGAGGTGGGGTTTCCCATAAGAATAGTGCCACTGACTTAAACAGATTTACACCAATATTCAGGAGCTCCGTCCTGGGCTCAGTTCACTTTCTGGCTAGAAGGAGAACCTGTCCCATTTTGCTAACGTGAAAAGTACAAGGTGGCAGTTGAGTCAATGTAAAGACACTTGGGAACTCCTCTGAAAGAGAGGTCCTGAGCACAACTGACATCTGACAACATGAGCAAGGTGTCCAAAAACTGGGAGGGGTTTTAGACTGAATCCCTGACTTAGCACTCCTAAATCCAGGAAAGATGGAAAATTTCAGACACATCCCCCTCTTTAGCATTTGCTATCAGCCAGTCTAAGCACCCACTTGCTCCATATGCCGACTGCTGAAAAATCCCTCTGTAGCTACTCATCTGCCACCATGCTGAGGGTTAAAGTCCAATTATTATTTTTCCTTGTACGGTAAACTCAGAGCCTGTAATATCTTCTTACAGAGCTGGACACTTAAATCCCTTTGTGAGGCTGGACCTAATTCTCAAAAACTCATCTGGGAGGATCAGCAGTTATTTATCAACCACATGAATCACCTGCTGTGCCAGGAGCCAAGATGGTGTGTCACCCTGTAATGAGCAAGATTCAGAGGCATAAAGTTCACATGATTAATTTTCATTTGGGTATTTCATGATTCAGTGAGATCAAAGCAGGTTCTAAAGACTGGTCAACTTTTTCCTTTTCTTAGGAAAAAAAATCTGTACATTCCTCCATGTTCACCTAGCTATAATTCTCTTTTGATGAATTTTCTTTTTTTTTTTTTAATTTTCACTACATATGAACATAGGAGCCTTCTTACTACAGCACTTGCCTGTTTCTCCTCTTCATTTTCCTTTTTCCTTTATTCGTTCCCTCCAGGCCATAATAAGACATATATAAGAGATAAAAGCTTATTTGTGAATATATGATGGGATAATATCTGTGATTTTACAAATAAGTGAATGAAATTCAGTATCAGCAGAGGCAAACCTATTTATATCAATGACCAATTTCGTCTAGATAGATAGAGAAGATGAATAAAAAATTGTTTCCTCTTGAAGGAGGTATTGAAGGCATCTGAAGAGAAAATCATTCATGTTCTTGGAGAGTTTGCTTCAAATTTCATTTCAAGTTGTTCTCTCTGAGAGTAAAAGACCCCACTGCACTTCCTGAAAACATATATAAAGCAGTGATAAACATCTTTGTTAGTACAGCACGATTTTTCATCACAAGTACGACAAAACCATGTGTGTGACATTTGTGTCCCTTAATTGGAGGTATCTACCATGAAAATGGTCCCAACTGAGCTGGTGCCCATTGACTCTTATTGAATGCAAAGTGTGTGCATCTTCAGGGTGTGATCACATTCCTCAGTTTTAGACATCTACACTCCATTGGCTCAATTTACACAACTATTTAGGTTGCCTAGGCTGTCTAGCTCCGGAGTCAGCACTTAGTTTTTTCTGGAAATCCCAATTCTATGCCCATGAGAGCTGTACAGCTGGCAGCTATGGCAGTGAAAGGGCTGTTATGACCCTCTTTTGAAACTTCTGGAACATGAAATAATAAAGATGACTGTCTTCCAACTGGGACAGAAAAGGGAATTTCACAGACAATTGCTAAATCAAGCTGCACCAGGAACCAGACTTTTTTTCCCCCCCCTGATTCTCTTGTACCACCAAGTGGATAGCAGCATCTCTCCAAAGGAGGTAGCACTACGGACCATGAAGTCTTAACCACTGCCTGCTCTCTTGGCACACAGCATACAGTGCTAGAGAAAGGGTATAGAAAATCTGGATCAAAAAAGGCATCTGAAGGCTGAAGATATCTTCCAAAATAGGCATTTCTTCTCCCCAAGTTTAAGCTGGAGAAAGAAACCACACGCTCTGCTGCTTAGCAGCAGGCAACTTGCAGCAGCATTAATATACCAAACCATGTCCCTCAGAGTAGCAATGGATGTTAACCAAACAAATGTCAGTGTACTTTAAGAGCAAGCCAGTTTTGTGAGAAAGAGGGTTTAAATCCCTTACCATAAAATGGGAGAAAATCTTACATCTTTCTCCAAAAAATACTTCTCATATATGTATTATTTAAACACAATTTTCTTGTGAAATGGTTGGTTTCTCTGGAAATCCTAGAAAATGCCACCACACTGAGGGTTAAAGTCCAATTATTTTTTTTTCTAAGCAAACATATTTAGCAACAATTGTCCTTTTGAGTTTCCTGTGCCCAGTGCATCACTGGGAGGTTGACCAATTTTTTCTTTTTTTTTTTTTTTTTTTTTGCCCTGCACATTGTGTTACATAAAATAACAAGTCTGCCAGAAACACTGGGCATGACACATCAGTGACTGGTGCTAATGAAAGCCTTGGTAGTTCATTACAAACACAAGAGGTGAATAAACCATTGTTATTGCTATAGGAAAGTTTTCGGTATGGATCACAGTTCACTCGTTTTTAACGTGCAGGAGAAATCAGGTCCAACCTTCTGCTTCCATAAGCTGCAAAGCTCCACTGGAGTAATGCTGATTATTTAATTCTTTTCCAATTTGTTTTGAGGGAGGCTTTTTTACGTATATTTTCCCGAGTTCTGTTACCCGGATTTCATCATTGCTCTGTGCTCTGTGTCATCGTGGCTCAGCCGCTCAAGCTCGCAGCTTGTCTTTGGCACGGTCCGAGGTGCTGATTCAACATCAGAGACTTCTCTATAATAGTGAATTTCTTTTGACTGCCAAGGGTTATAAGGCACTGGATGTTGAGCTGATATGAAAATAAAAGGCAGACCTTGAGGTGAAACTTGTGACCTATTTCCCAAACAGGAAAAAGCCTTGAGGTGAACTTTGTCGTGTTTATCACACAACAACAGTCTGTGAAGTGTCAGCTGGACTTGTCAAATCTGCGAGATCACATTGCAGCAGCAAAGCCATATCTGCATACGGGCTGCAGAAATACAGCGATAAAACAAAGCCCCCATGGGCAGAACACTTCCCGAACGCTGTGCCAGAGCTCCAGCAAACGGAGCATCAAGGGCATGGAGGTGGGGTTGCCTCTGGCGTGGCCAAAACACAGCACTGCAGGCACCACTCATTCTCTGTGTTCACTGAGATGGTGTCCTAAAGCATCTTTGGTGATAAAGCTCTTCTACCCATTGTCTTCTCTCTGGTTTTATTGAAGGCACCATCTGTCTTACCATTTCCGAAGGGGCAGAAATAATAACCATGAGCATCTGTCACCTTTGAAGGGCAGTTTTATCCTTGTGCCTCTGTGAATACCGTCACGTGCTGTAAACACAGTTCAGCCTTTTGATTGTCACTCTTTATTTGTTCTTCCTTGGGATCACCCGCATCTTGCAATGTGAGTCCATATGTGACCATTTCACCGGTTGGGCACATCTCCCTTTCGCTTTCAATTTTTGTCCTTTTCTTCTTTCTTCCTCATTTTTATCAAACAGACTTCATCTTGCTTTCCACGTTTGAAAATCCTGTTCATTAGAAGCCAGCATCATATGTGAGAGTTGCCCCTCGTTATGGCTTATTTTATCTCTAAATGAGGAAATGAGGACATCGGCGAAGACATCTGCATTGGAGCCAATTAATTAAAAGTGAAATAAATATTATGAGTAACCTTCAACTATCTCCCTACATGATAACAATCTTTGCAAACATCTTACCATCATTACAACTTGTGATTCTATCTGAATGTAAAAAAATAAAATCTTTATTTTATTATAAAGAAATAAAGACAGATTGGAAGAGATCAATTATTCCTTGCAGTAGTAATTCTAAATAAATTCACAGGCATGATATGAATATTTATAGGGACTATCATTTTCCTTCCTTGCAGAAAAGACGTCAATGTGCAGAACCATGGAGTCTATCTAGAGAGTTTGCCAAAAAACAGATGGGCTAAGTTGCTGCAGAAGTAGCCTGAGATGCACAACTGAAAAAAAAATAAAACATCTATAAATTATATTAGGCCCCAGCTTTTCTTCAGAAAAGCGAAGATGAGATCTAGGAAGCATTAAAAGTTTTGGCCTTTCCCAAAATTGACGCTCAATTTTGTGGTTGTGTGATCCTGTTCTCACCGCAGCAATAACAAATGCAGCAATTATCATATTCCCTCCTATTTTTCTCTCTCTTGCTGATGTCACGAGGAAATCGGGCTCGAGCGTTAGCGGATGTGGATTTGTACTGCGTGAGAGCATGCTAGCACCTCACCGGCACTGAGTGTGCTCGCACTAATTCATTGACGCCGCACCAGGACATCAGGCATTGGTCCTGGCATACAAAGAGCTTTTCTAGAGCTTGCTGTGGTGGCTCAAGACACGTCTGTATCTAGTGCCATCCCTGCACGGGACAGTGCCCACCCCATAGGTAAGTTGGGGTCAGGGTTTGTGTTCAAAGAGGACCCAGACGTGCTCACAAAGCAGTGACTTAAAATAAACCCCTTGGCTTGGGCGCAGGCAGCTGGGTAGAAACTTCCCTTTAGCGGATGGTGAAGGGCAGCCAGCGAGGAACCCACTATGGCTGACGTGGCATAACGAGAGCTGGCCCGCACCCTTAACTGGCGCGTTCATTCCTTTCATTCAGTGAAGGCTCCGATAATTATAACCCCCACTAGGGTTTGCAGAGCTCTCAGTAATTCCAGACGAAGTATTTATATTCTGCTGTGAAAGCGGGTGTTTTTATGTCACACAGTTTTCCCAGCTTTTTCTTCCAGGGGGACTATCGGAATACCTGTGAGTGCCTCAGACGTTATCTTTGTACGTGCTCATTACTGTTTGGCCAATTACAGCATATAGCCACGTAAGTACTGCATTGATCTGTCAAATTCCCAGAAAGCGAATTAAAAAGAAAAACCAAAACATTGCCGTATGCCACAAGATCGCTTTAAAGGAAAGATGAGATTCCGAGAAACAAGGCTTGTAAGGCAAAACCTAAGTAAAATCAAGTCAGCGATAGGCATATAAATTTAAAATCTGAATACTTGTTAACAGGGAGAGTGGCTTAAACGAGCTGCTTTTGAGTGAGTTGCAGGAGTTTGTAGGCTTTAGAGATTCATCCCTGCTCTGTATTCCCGCTTCGTCATGTGGATTGCACTGCAGAAAGACGTGTGTCTTCAGGGAGGGTGGAAAAATGGGAGGAAGGACGGCACTCAATAACTAAGACTTTCTGAACAAGGAAGAAACAGGAAAAATCAGACAGCAGTCTGATTCGTTTCAAACAGCAGTCCTTTCCCTCACACAACAAGTCTCACTCCAGCAAGACTTCTGCCATAATGTGGGATGGTGTATGCGCTAGCTCCAGGACAAGGAGAAAAGAGAGAAGACTGTGTCAACATTCATCTCCCATCAATGTGAGAGAGGAACAGTTGACTTGCATGCGAGTTGGATCAGACCATCGTGGAGCTGGATGGATGTTGACTTTCTTTGCAACTAGTGGCTCTGCATCTCCTTTTTGCCTTTGCTGGACAGGAGAGGAGACGGGAATCTCCTACCGATGCCCTTTGGTTGGCCTGAAAGAAAGAGAAGAACCCCCCTAGTCTGGTGGCATCCATCAGAAATAGTCAGGGTTTGACTCTCAGCTGCCAAGGGATTTCTGAAGCAAACATTTAGCCCCCTGCCCCCTAATCTGCTCCGATAGAAGCAGATTACTTCTTCTGTGGAAGAGGGAGCCATCTGGGATGGAAATACATATAATGACCAGGGATTTCAGAATTTGGGGATGAGAAATATGTGTGTCCTGGAAGGATGCGTCTCTGCTCAACTGGTCGTTTGCAACACAGGAGAGCAACAGAGGCTAAACAGTGTTCCATAAATTAAGTCTGCCCCAGTAATTAATTCCCTTTCTCAAAATGACTGGATCAATGGTGGGATGAAAAGAAGAGTGGGACTGGGTGATTTTCCGTGTTCTGAAAGATGAAACAAATAATAGAATTTGGCATGTTTTAGCAAGCGTGTAGCTTGGACTGGTGGGTCAACAGCATGAATGTAAATAGTAGCTACCGGGGCTTCTTATACTGACTGTTCTGGCATTTGAAGTCTCCCAAGCTTCTTAGGGCACAACTGGACTCCTTAAAAGTCAGGGACAGTTGCCACTGCCACAGAGCAGTGACATTTCTATTAGCAAAGCAGCTGCAGATCTGGATTAAGGTGTGATCCTGTCTTCTGGGGTTATCCACCCCGAGATCCAGGCGAGTGAAGGGCTAGGAAGGGATCGCTAATAATCAAGCAATTGATCATTGCAAAGTTTGGCTCAAC
Source organism: Phaethon lepturus (assembly GCF_000687285.1). Classification (NCBI taxonomy): domain Eukaryota; kingdom Metazoa; phylum Chordata; class Aves; order Phaethontiformes; family Phaethontidae; genus Phaethon; species Phaethon lepturus. The sequence goes on along the minus strand of NW_010516922.1, from coordinate 124,406 downwards.
TGTGTATGTTTCATATTAGAATTATGCTAGGATTGAAAATGGTGGAAGGAGAAATGTCAGTTTATCTGGGAGATATTCCTCTCAAGGGAAACAAGAAAGGAACAGCTGGACTTTGTTGCTTGCATATGCAGGCAGTTTTGGCTGGTAACGTCGTTGCACAAATTGTCAGAGTTGCAAACATTAGCTGAAGCTCAGCAGGTCTTGCTAAATAGCTGCTCCCAAAATCAAGAGCACACTCTCCCTCTGGGAATACCAAGCATGCCTTCCAGACTACAGTCATTTTGGTGCCATATACATATAAGTCCAACCATGGTTTGAGTCTCCATCAATTGTAATCATGTAGAAGTCATCAAAGTGTTATAATCATTTTGGCTTTTATGGACGTTGAATTGCAATGGCTGAAAAGAGCAGTTCCCTCTTGCCCAGCTGACAGACCGTGACAAGAACTGGGACTGACACAGACTGTGATTCAAGTTATTTAAAATAATAGATACACCAAATGTAGCCCTCACTCTTTCTTCCTCTATATCTCTCTGTGCAATGTGAGGAGCCTGAAACAGGACCAAGGTGGGCAGTAAATATGCAAATTGAACAATTTCACACCAATTAAATGCACATTCTTAATATTTCAGATACTAAGTTTTCCAAAGGATTGTCAGTTTGCATTATTTTGTTTATATTTGATGTATTCTACATCTAAAAAGCAAGAGATGCTAGGGATGTACTGTGGCAGGTTCTTGCAGATTATTCTCTTAAAATAGTTGATTTATTGCTTCAGATTTTGAAGACACACTTTGGGTTTTCCAACTTTCAAGTTCCTAGTTAAGTTCCATAGTATCCCTTTACCTTTTGACTCTTTTGCATTCATGTGCAATCTGCAGCACTATTGGGAAAATCCAAAAATTTCACGTCATCCCTTCATACTCTTTGCGCGGTGTTCATGGAAGCAGTTCATGGACAACTGGGCTCTTTGGTTCCTTCAGGATTATCAACATGAAGACAAACGCTTTGACTGACAGAAGTTTCCAAAATTTTCTCTATTAATGTTTATGCCAAAAGCTATAGTTACAAACCAGACTTGTAGAACAAGCAACTGCTGAAATTACTTCTCTGACTCACTGCACTGTGTCCACATGGTCTGGAGAGCGGGTGAGGAATGGCTGGGGTTCAAGGCTCACGCTCCTGTCCTTCTGCGTGCTCAACGACAGTCCACAGCTCTCCGGCAATTCCAGCGTTATGGCTTTCACTCATGATAAGGACAGGAATCAGGGCACTTGAGAGGTGGGGGCTCAGGGTCTCACCATGTAGTGGAGGCTGAAACTGTTGATCTTCTAAACGTTTATTTGTATTGACTTTTCCAGAATAAATGCTCAGAGTGGCTCTGAGCCATCACTCTAACCGTAAAGTCTATAAAAGAAGGGGAGAATAACACATAATGCGGAGTCCTAAATGATAAAGATCTTTTATATTTATAGGAACTTTTGCTTGCACAGTGGTGGGTACTGAATTGCCCAGAGAGCACATGCACTGCCAATTACCTAAAGTCTTGATATCTTTGGCAGGATCATATAAATAACGTTTCTCCTAGAATAACATGTTCTTGAACTGTTTCTCCAGTGTATTTTCTGCACATATGTTTCCCATCAGTAGCAGACGGGGAAGTCTTACCCGAGAGCACTTTGTATATCCAGTTTACAGAGGTGAAAATGAGAAAACCGAAAGATTTCTGCCACTGGCTTTGATCCTGGTTTGAAAACTTTCTGGTCTGCCTCGTGCTTCTTTACAAGTGTGTGTGTGTTAAAGGACATGAAGCCTGTGCAAGACTTTTGATGCTTTAGGACCACTTCCCACACTTGTGATCTCTGAGAATTAGATAATTCTGTAGGTCAACAAAATATTAAACACAATTATCGTTGCAATATTATTACAAAATAAAATAAAGAACCCCGCTACATCAGTCACTGTGAGGTAATCCCAGTTTAAGTGGATGTGGGGGTAGAAAAACACTCGTGGATTAGCAGGTTTGTATCGGGAACGCATTGCATGGAATCGTCGTAGTGCCCAATGACTTTAGACTGCACAGTCAGTGGGCTCTGGGGAGTCGGTCAGCAGACCAGTACGTGCTGCAATTCTTCTGCCTAAACATAAGTATCTGGCACCATTTTAGGCATCGCAGTCTCTTGCCTGGCCTCCAGCAGCTATGCCAGAAATACGGGATCTCCTTGTGCTGTCTCTCTGTCATATCTGCCAGCCTTACGTGGATGTCTCAGCTACCCAACGGTAAAGAGGTTCCTAGCGTAAATGGCTGACTAATGATTTAAAATCCATGCCCGGGTGCACAGAAGTTGCGTGGGCCCCCTTTATTGACCGTAGATAAAGCTCAACACGGTCAGATGGTAATGCACCCTGTCCCAGTACAGTGTCCAAAAGAGGTGACGCAAACCATTCCCTGGAAGTACCAGCTTCTCCCTAGAGAGGAACCTGCTCCTCCCTTTTCAGGTGGCTAAAGGTGAGGTGGTTCCCACGCTTTACATCACACTCCCTGAACATTTGTCTAATACTGTTTCTCTTACCAGGTGAGGATGAAACGTAACTCAGCCATAAGGAATCACTTCAGCCTCACCTAATTCCCTTTGGAAGCCTCTCTGACACACACGCAGGCTTGTGCTAGCACTTTCCACATTGACAAACATACAGGACTCACACAATCTCATTCCAGGGTTGGAAACATAATTAATGGTGTGTCAGAATGACTCACATCACCACCTACCTCATGTTTCCCCTTCTACATCTTAATTGTGCATAGTCTCATTTTCCATCTGCCACCCCTGTGCAGGTGGCATACCGACCTGTCCACTGTGAATTCTCATCCTGCTCAGTGTGCTTTCTTCTCTTCACCTCCTTTTGAGGAACCAGAGATAAGTTTCATAGTTTTCAAAGTTTCCATGTTATTGGGAAAGACTGTCATGTCATTAGCCATGCCACCTTACGCCAGTTAATATATAATTGGAAATTACTTTTTCTGTCCATCCACAGAAGGGCAGAACTCATTTGGGCTTTTATCATTTTGTATCTTTTGTCTCAGATCTTATTCTACGCAACCTCACCTTGCTGCTACACATTCTGAATTTTCCTCCATCTTTTCTTAACTGTCATTAAGTTATTGATATGGGAGTTATTGATATGTCATCCTTCTCCTCTCATCCCTTGCCTCACTTCCTTTCTATCATATGGAACAAACTGCTTGTTTTCAATCTCAGAGCCTTTCATGCAGGGTATTTATCTTCTTTTAATTCAGTATTAATGAGCTGATAGAAACCTCTAAGCAGGTAGCGAGGACAAACTTCTTTATCTATTTGTTTCGTTTTCAAGTGATCTCATCTTAGACTTTTTTCCAGGTTGTTTTACACACTGAAGAATTATGTGTGTTCAAAACATTTTTGCTGTTCTTTACTCACCTCTTCACAGAATCTTGGAATGGTTGGGGTTGGAAGGGACCTCTGGAGGTCTTCTGGTCCAACCCCCCTGCTCAAGCAGGGCCACCTAGACCTGGTTGCTCAGGACCATGTCAAGAACATCCCCAAGGACGGACACTCCACAACCTCTCTCTTTGAAACCAGCTTTCACCGTGAAGCCTGCAAAGCGCATCTGACACCCGACGGCTTGTGCTGAGTTGCGAGATGGCCATCCAGTGCAGCCCAGTAGGAGAGAAGCCATCGTGTCATTTTCACAGCTATAAACTTCTCCACGGGGGATGGTTCAAATCTCTGTGATAGTAACATCAGCAACATGCGTCTCGGTATTCTATTTGGCTACACATTTCAAAGGGTCAGTAACTGCCACAAGCCCAACTAATATGATCTCTCACAATCTCATTTCATGTAATATACCCCTCAGTCGCCATGCAAGCTAGGAGTTTGCTAAAAGAGCTAACAATGCAGTATTGTGATTGAAATATATCTCCATGGATTCTTTTTTTTTTTTTTTTCCTCTAGGAATACGTTGTTCTGTTATGGGTAGCCCTATAATCTCTCTTCCAAGAGCAGCTAAGAGATCATGAGATGTTCACATCTCAAACTGAACAAGCCAAAAAGTCTGCCAAAAGAAACAAAACTGTATGTTGAAACACATATTACCTATGTCAAAATCTGTGCACTTGTTAGGAACACCATGATTTTTATCTTTTTTTTTTTTTTAATTAATGGTGGTTTCTGGTAGTATTCAGCTCAAAAAATCAGAAATCTCAGTGTTCATATCTACATGTATATCAGGAGCCTATGATTCCCCTATATTTAGTTGAGATCTGGGATTTAATTCAGTTCCCTGAATTAAATTAATTAATCTTTATTAAAATAACTAATTAAATTCAGTGGCACATTTTTGTGTCAAGGACATTTGAGATTCCTTCTCCCATCTGATAACCAGTTTCTAGTCCATATATTTGTAGATCGTCTGTAATGGCCACCATTTCCATGTAGATTCCTCCCAAATGACACTAGACCCTCTCTTTAGGTAACTTAATAAATCAGTAAAACCAACGGAGCTTTTGGTTTTGAAGGGGACTTTTTTAGGGACTTTTGAAGCTCATGTCATAGAAAATGCATACGTTTGACTAGTTGAATTATTCTCTAGACTCCACTGATTATATTGATTGGACATCCACAGATTACAATGGGAGACGGGACACAATTCCATGTAGACATCTAGATGTAAACATCTGTAAGTGTCTTAATCTCCCAGGTGAAACCCAGCACAAGTTCCTAGACAACCTGCTTCACAGTACGCTGTCTGTGTCCCATTATATTTTTTGAGAAGGCACAGTTTCAAGTAACAGCTGGAAAAAACACATGTAGAAGAAAACTATAAAATATTTGTCTTTTTTTTTTTTGAGGGTGCTTTTTTTTTTTGTTTTTTTTTTTTTTTTTTTTTTTAAGCGGAAGGGTTGGAGACCTTCCAAGGAAAGTGTAATCAGTATATATTGGGTTTTGTTCAACAGCCAAATGTTACGGATGATTCCAATTATATATGAAACTGAAAGAGTCATATTGAAAGGGTCAGTTTATCTCTTGTTCCAAGAAACTTCTCAAAAATAACACCTGGACGCAAACATTGAGAATGTAAATACATTCACTTCAGACCAGCATGAGTCTCTTCATTGTAATGTTTATATATCGATTCTATGCTTGCTTACTACAGTATTTTTATACTCCTCTATCGAACCTGAATTTAGATCTCGTAATTGTGAAGAGTTATTTATTACCCTTAGAAAACTGTTCCAGGACTTGACAGATCTCACTATTATAAAGTTGTTTATTGCATTGCATTTAAATTACTTTTTTCTTCCATTTTGTTCCCTCCTCCTGGTTATATTCCACTGCATTAATAGCGCTGAGTCCCTTTCTCTCTGTTGCACTTCTCCCTTTCATTACTTGAAGATTGCTCTTAGGCCCCTCAACCATTGTTGGATTAGTTTATTTATAAAACGTCTTTTTTCTTTTTTTTTTATAAATTCTAGCCCTTTTCATTGCCCTTGCTGTTTCTCTGAATTCATTCCAGTCTGTCTCCATCTAGATGTTTTACATTTAGAATAATGTAGTTCACAACAGTTTTTCCAGCCACATATTAAAAAAATCTTTCTGTGGATTGTCTGTCTGTATTTTAGGATTATGATGTTGCTATTTGCTGCACACTTAGCATAGTTCATTATTTGACAAACATGATAAGTCTAAGTGCCTAAGTAAGTTCTGCGTTGCGATTTAAGTTTTAAATCAAGTGTTCTCTTCCATAAGGAGCTGTATCTATCCTGAAGAGAAATGAGAGGTTCTGCATAACGTTTTCCATCATGGATTTACAGTGCCATTTGGCAAAGTAATATACCAGTTATTCAAAAGAACAAAAACACAGTGAACTCAAAATATCCAGCCTATTTTTTTTTTTCTTACCACAGGTTAAAATTAGGATAAAATAATCGGCTAGATATAAACTTGGTGAACTTACAGTTTCCAGCTGCAGTTTTCCTTTACCACCTGAAAATGTGAAGCTAACTGCCCCGGGTCCAATTTTGAACCTGTTTACGCAAATGTAAATAAGCAACAACTGTTGAAACTGCGAACATATAGAATGTAAGAATAGTAAGTTGGGACCCCTAGGTGATATTATTTGACAGCACATATTTTCCCAGCACAATAAATGGAAATGGTCCAAGCAAAGAAAACAATGAAGCTATCTATGGTGATGTACTGTGAAAGAATGAGAGAAAAAGCGTTGTTGTTGGAGAAAGCGGCTGGGCTGGTAAGGTTATCCTTCTTGCAATCAATGTGATGCTGTAATCAATTCTCTAAAACCCAGAGCATTAATGAATGGGATATTATACAGCAAGTTACTCCGAGGTCTGGTTCTTTTCCAAGTGATTGTCAGCTTCACCCTGCCTGCGGCGCGAATACTTTGGTCCTGGGTCTTGGGTTCAAGCCTAAAAGTAGTCTTCAAAGATCCTCCTTCCCGGTGCGACTCTCCCATACACTACAAATTGCAGATCCATGGTTAGTTACTCTGCCACTGACCGCGGCAGGCCATGGTCTACAGCAAAGACTATACTCAGAGAGATTAAATAACATACAAGCTTTCTTTAGGGCAACACCACACCATGCAAATAATATACTAAGACCTTCCTCGCTATGTGGCAAGCCCACCCTCTGCTTTATGTCTCCTAGCGTAGAGCTCCTCTTGTCTAGGGTCACAAGAAAACGGGCTTAGGAAGACAACCTTTGATTTTCAAGGAAATAATTTTTTTAAATTATTGCTGTAACAACTGACACAGGTTTAAAAATACTCTGATTTTTCTGCACTTCTTACGAAGTACCCATAAAAAGTTAAGTTACAGCAAAAGAGTCCCAACAGCAATTTTCTATGATGACAATGCATGGAAATAGAATATGAGAAAAGAGGCAAAAAAGAGTCCTAGAAAATAAGAAACAGAAATTAATCAGTGATACATGGCCTTGCTGAGGATACAGAATGAAAGCAGATTTCTTGCATTGTTTTGGAGGTTTCAAAGAAGGAAAAAATAGCATATTTTAGGCTGGGGTTTAGCTGGTATTTGGAAGACTTCCAGTGGTCACTGACTGATTGAGCCTTGTGCTTTAAAATAAAATACAAATGGCTTGACAAACCACTGGGAATTTGTGTAGCCAAGGAAAAGAAGAGGGAGGGGAAGAGGCACATTCCTAACTCTCATCTGGATGGGATGTCAGAGTGCACCAGTCCTTGTCTTGTATCGAGGATTTCTTGTAAAAGCAAGTCTGGAGATGTAAAGGACATCGGGGCCACAGAGCTCCCAGAGCATTTCCTGGGTGATCCAATAGCCGAGCCTCAGCGTTCGCTGCTCTACACACCCACTTCTTTTGTAAAAGCATTCAGAAATTCTGTTTACATTTTGAGCATGCTAAGTAACAAATGCACGAAACAGATGTGCGTAAATGAATACGAATTCGAACGCTGTTTTCTAGGATTTAGAAATACATTTATTCAGTATAGAGAATTAAAGCCTGAAAATTGTTCTTCAGAAGAAAATCAGTTAAAGTAATTTTAAAAAAAAAAGAAAAATGATATGAAGATAGATGATGCAGATACCGATCTTGGTTGAGTTAGTGCCAAGGGACAGATGGCATGCACTGACTCATACTAATACTCACACAGATCATCTTTTAATATACTAATTGTCAACATGAAAAGAAAAACATGATAGATAATCTATTGTGATTTTCTATTATTTTCATTCAGTGCTGCTGGGAAACATATTATTGGGGCTGTAATATACATCAGTATTAGTGAGTGTTCAACTGAGCATGACCCCACGTGATGACAGAAAGTATATTTTTAACATTCTGCACCATACTTTTCTGCATTCTCCTCTGTATTCAAAGTGACTTAGAGACTATAGGGCCACAGTAAAATCAAGTGCCTATACAAGTGCTTAGAGCATGCGCTGTTCAAGAGAATAATATGTGAATCACAACCACGTAGGCTCAACTTCTCTATATATTCAGTGGGGAAACGAAGACCAAGATGTCATTAGAAATTTAGCTAGATGCCTTCCACTAATACAGGTGAGAAACCAGCGAATAGAGCGTTCTCACAACTACGGATCGGGCCTGCAACAATGAGGTTGTCAGCTTCAGTGTTTCAGCCAAGAAGTTTGGTGAGTTTAAATCCTTCTCTGGTGTTTCTGAAGAGTTGTTAGCCTACCTCTCCCAGCAGCCAGTCTGGGGAGCCAGCCACACTATGCTAGAGATGACCACAGCAACATGATGATACAACTGGTTGTCTGCTGGAGACATACCCTGGGCCTGGACGCATTCAGTTCGCTAGTACAAACACAGGCACTTTCAGTCGCCTGGATTCACAAGGTGCTGTTAGAGGAGATGAGGTGGTGTGATCTGCAGCTGCAACGCCTCTGTGGATTTCCAGCAGGACTGCTTTTACTTGACTTGGGCAGGCATTAGGATGAAATGAAATATTCCCTATTCTACTATTTGTATCACAGCGAGAAGACCAAGATGGCATCAGCAGCAGAAGAAATGATGGATGAACATCTTCAGGGTAAACATTGGATTTGGAAGATTCTTGTTACTTCTGCAGTTGAGGGTAGATTATATGGTTCCTGCCCCAAAGCCTTGCTCCTAACTATTCTAGGGAAGGAGCTATGCTATACCGCGCTGTAATAATCTCTCATCTTTCCTAGTACGCTGCCGTGTTTTTCTATTTCCATTAGTTGGCTCGGCCACAGGGCTTCTGCATTTTTTTGTTTACTTTTATGTAACACGAATATCAAGTAGTAAGATCAGGTGGCTTGATGCCTGGCTGATTCATCACTTAGGTTGATTAACTGAGATAGTCAGTGTGGAACATTAGAGGAAGATGGGTAGAGAGGGGTTGGGATGGGCATGAGATATTATTTCCAAATTCTTTATCTTCCTATTGTGTTCGGTGTTCAACAGCAACAAACACCAGAGACTCTCCACACTGTAAAATACAGACAAAATTTCTCTACTTTTGACTTTTCTCAAATATTGGACTAATATAGCACTAGTAGTATACTCACAGTGTACTGGTAGTAGCCTACCAGTAAACAGTAGAAATATAAACAGCAAGCACTAGAAAAATTCCCATGATGACTGCGAAGGGTTTGTACAGCACAGGAGATACGAACAACCAACCTTGGAGTCTTTCCTGGCCTTGAAAGCCAATGAAGTCTAACGCAGATTGAAATCCCTCAGGCACACCAAACAAAGACCCTAAGAGGAACAGCTATATTAAATTGGACTTAAAAGCAACCATTGTTGGCACTGGCCAGTAGTCTCTAGTAAAGAGATGAGTAGTGTGATTTACCAGTCAGATAAATTATAACCCGCTTCCAGTTTCGACTCCACTATTTCAAATTCATGTGCTGATTGAAAAAAGGGCTCTGATGATGCTGAATGCAATAAACTGAGTCATGAAGAAATAGTCTTAGATATGCATTCCCTTAAATTAGACTGAGATAACTACATAATTTTACTGAACATAAAACAGCTTCTTCATTTGCTGAGAACTGCAGCCTGATTTCAAAAGCTGTCCTCTGCTGAAATCTTCCATATCCTGTCCCTAATCTCCTAAGCCATCTCAACCCTGGAGCACAAATATTAGAGAAAAACAGGGAGATACATTTTCATTCCATGTGCTTCCCCTGCTTGGATGTGAACGGCGTTCACAATATCTTAGCTAGCCGATGTGCAAAGAGGACATGTGGTTTTGTCAGCATCTGTTTCTTGGAAGTGAAGTGAGCTGCATGACCTCTTCCATCATCAAATTCAATTCACCACTGTTAAAAAGAATCCATACCATACTCTTGTTTCAGTAAATACATAAAATTCCATCTTACAAGCAGTTAGCTTTTTCATTCTTCCTGTTTCGCCCATCACAATGCTCTTCCTGAGCTTCAGTGGAAGCATGGCTAGGAACATCTAATTTCAAAATACATACATACTACTCTTCAGATAATACCCACTAGTCCTGTGCCGTGCTTCACCTTAAGCAATTCTTCTCTTTCTCTCCTTCATCTTCCCTCAAAGTACTTACAAAGAACAGCGAAAGCCTTTCTCAGTCATTGCTTTTAGCCAAGTTCTTACACTCTCTGCTCTGAAGCCAAGATGACCAATTTAAAACAGACATAGAAACACTCCGGAGAGGAGTCTTCTAAATTTCCGAGATTCTAAAAGCTTATAAAGGTGAGCTTTGAATCAAATTAAATTGTATTTCTATTAAAGTTCATCCTGTCTGCTCACATATCCATTCAAACTGTCTATAATTTCTAGAAGTCCTATGGTTATCAAGTATTCCAGCACTGAACTTAAGAAGCCAGCCTGTTTTCTCAGGCTAATCTAGACTGCTTCCTTACAGGGCATCCTTTGGTACCATGTGAAGAGCCTGACAATGTCCTTAGGCATTTGGATTGCACTTTATATGAAACAAAGTTATGCTTGGGAAAAAAAATCTTTCCTTGTTTAATATGCTTATGACAAAGCACGCACTTTCTTCCTTTTTTCCTTCTGTTGCCCATACTCCTGGTTATATTAGGGGGTCACTGCGTCCAGTCCAGCCCCTCTTTGCTGGCAGATTAAAGATGTGTTTCATCTTCTTGGTTTTTATACCGTTGAACTAACTCACCACCAGTGTCTTCTCTGGCCCCAAACTAAGAAAATTAGGTGGCTTGTAACAGGCCTAACCTTGTACTGCTTGTTGAGATGAATAATTCAATTTACTTCCATGTGTCTAATACGAATGAGAGCGGGGGAGGCAGAAGCAGACCCCCCCTGGCTGCTTTGAGCCAGCTGCCGGATTTGGGACCTGCACAGTCTCGGCATACTGGGCAGGATAAAGTGGAAGGTGATGACCCATTAACGCTCCCCTGTTTAAAATATCCCCATTTACCCGTGGTTTAGATAGCTTAATAATGGAAATGCAACGCTTACTTCTGCAGCTACAGCTTCCAGACCTTTTTTCTCCTTAGCTTTCAGATGCAGAATACGATTTTTCGATACTCTCTGGGCATTGTCCTTGCATGCTAACCACGGCTGTCAGCACTTCGCTGCTCTCAGAGGCTTTTCGCTGTTCACTCGGAGCAAGTGTTTTCCACCGAGCAGAGCAGCAGGATATTGGAGTCAGGATTAACTCCCCCCATCTCCCAGCATTGAAGCAAATAAAACCTTCTTCCACCCACACATTGGTATCTCAGCTTAGCAACAAAAACAACCTGCCGGTCTCTCTCCACACCGAAACCTCCAGAGTTTCCATCAAAAGTAAGCGAAAGGTACTGCAAAATTTCTTAAGCACGCCAGGCAGAAACTGCCATCATCCCTTTCAAGTCGCCTGCCATTATTTTCTTTGAAACCACTGGATGAATCCGATCAGGAGCAAGGGAGTGGGGTATTTCCTGTTCCAAAAACATGCTACAAATAAAAACAAGAAAGTTTTGCTCCCCTCTAGAGGAACGTTTGTTAGCCAGAACTGTCAATGTTTGCTGAGCGAAAACTTCAGTCTGGAAAGTCAGAGAGGCAAAAGCAAATGGGCGCCTTTAAATGCAGTTGTAGCTATGGGGGAGACTGATCTGGGAAAGGCTACCAACACAAAAAGAAGTAAATTCAAGAAGGACCTACTCTAAACAGGGACAAGAGAAGAGGCAGGAAAATAACAGAGTGAGATTCAATCTTGATAAAGCTGAGACAGCTGATGAAAGGAAAACATCCGAAACATTTGCACTGACATGGTGCGAAGAGAACTACAGACAAATGGTCAGAGTCTGATGGAAAGAACATGGTAGAGCAAGAAAATGAATTTAGGTCTTCCCAGACCTGGTTATTACTGTAGCCATGAGGCTGTGGTGACTTACTAGAAACAAGCTGAAGAAATTAATGAATATTAATAAGGCACTCATAAGAGTCAATTGTTTATCCAAGCTGTGGGTCATGCAGGGCTTTGGGATATCATATCACTTAATGATGTGTTCAAAAACACAGTCAGGAACTTATTTGAATCATTCACAATATTTTAAACATTTCTCAGTACGCCCCTCCCCAATCTGCAAACATGGACTCAGCCCATGAATTTATCTGGATCAGAGTATCCTGCAAGTCTTCATTGGCCACATCCATACTAGTGAATAACAGAGAGGTTAGAGATCATTCTCAGGACGAGAGATGGCCAAACTTCTAAGACACCCAGCTAAAACCTTCATCACCCTTCTCTCCTCCCCAGGTGGCCTTATCCATAGCACCCATTGTGAACCCGTGGTCTGTGTTACCCACCCAAAGCATTTCCAGGCCCTTTCTGGGAAGGTGCTGCTCATCCCAGACCAAAAAACAATTAGGGATTGTGCTGGCAAATTACATAGTGTGGACAACTGTGAGTAGGTCACTGAGTCCCTCTCCTGGTCCCTGCACCTTAGTGGTGGAGGTGTAGCTTATGGGGAACACATCCAGCTGTGCCAAACTGAAGGGCACCAGCATATACATGGGTAACGGTGACGTTTGAGTAAGTCAGCAGCAGCGGCAGGAGTCCTTGTGCGCACGTCTCTTGCTGAACAGACAAGGTATGAGGAGCACACTGAGTGAATGGAGGATGTTGGAAGGTCTACAAGCTTGAACACAACTTTTCTCTTACCTGTGAGTCTCTTCTGAAGTTTGTTTTTTTTCATGACCTTCACCACTGCTGTGAGACAAGTTTAATTACCAGCTGCAATCTCGGTTTTCAGCTCTGTGCACTATGCTGTGCCAAAAAATGGACAAACCGGAGCCTTTAAGCCCATTTCAGCTGTTTCTTCTTCGGCTGATTCTGATGCCATATGAAAGTGTGTATAATTTTCTGTGCATGTGGTTTTGTTCATGTAAACAGACCTTGGCTGATTTCAACCAAATTTAAAAGAAGGGTGGAAAACTCAGAGATGGTAAATTTCTAAAAAACTTATTAAAATAGGCAGCCGAGTAGAAAAGTCCTCTTAGTGAACTTTACCTACCTTTCTAGACATCACAAAACCTACTCACTGGGCAATAAGAGAGGAAAAATATATACAAACATGACCAGTGCAAACCAGTCTTCATTTATTCCACTGCTCATAGAACAAGTACTTTTTTGCTTTAAATTTAAGTCTCGTTCCATCCTTAGCCCTTTGGTATTTCATGCAAATCATCACACAGGGAAGTACGTTAATCTAACATTCCTGACGTTTATATTGAAGTGAAATCTGTGAGGAAAATGAAGCCAATTGCTAACTGTTTCATATACATGAGAAATAAACTATGTAATTAGCATTTGAGATATTTTAGACCTCCTTTTCCGTTATTGCCATAATTTTGTAGAACTTATTTGTAATTTGCTGACAGTTTCTACTATTCAAACTTAGAAACTGGAAAACAGGATTTAATTTATCCATCTTGGGAATTTCCTATTAATATTGCTGCCGAAACGTCAACCTGCACTTAAAAAAACCCAACAAACACAGCAACAGAACTAGTAAAATGTATATATACAAATGTATATAAAAATATATATAAAAACATATATATACACACCCTTAGGAAGAGAAAATCTAGTATAAACTATCAAGGTGGAGGGGCAACCTTCCCAAGGAGACCTATTATATAATAGCTCCCCTGGAAAAGTGATGAGCAGATAATTCCTTGAAATACTGAACATGAGCTTTTTCAAAATGACCAGGTGTGCACTGGAAAGAAAACCTCTACTGGAAAGGAACTGGACCATTTAATAGTCCTTTCTTACCTCTACAGTTTGTGATTCTGTGAACATCTCTACGGGCTGAATGAGCCACAGAGGTTTTGACAACGCTTTCCAGCGGTTTGTTATCAGTCACAAGGGAGAACACAGCTGTGGCGTCACTAGAGCAGTTGATGCAATTTCCCAAACCAGGTCAGACTAAGCAACCTGTCCCCTTGGTACGTGATAGATCCCAGAGTGGAAGTGATTCGTACCATGTAACATCTGACTACGCTACCCATACTGGTCTGCTGTAAAGACCTATGTCCATAGGTCATTAACATGATAATGGCCATTAACAAAGATAATGTTTGTTAATTCCTTATTAATTTCATGCGGAAAATTCAGAAAAACAAGGATGGAGGCAATCAAAACTGATGAGGCAGAGGAACAAATTTTTTCTTTTTTTCCAAGCTTTCTTTCCAATGCACCCCTGTTGACCCACCCATCTCCAGCCCCCGGTCTGCAACCAGATAGCCAACGGCAGCAGCTTTGTGCGGCAAAGTGTCTGTACCCTCTGCATGTGGGTTTTGCCTATGAATCACCTTGTGATGTTGTTCCAGTTCTTTTCTGTGCATTTATTAAAAACCATTCCAAGTGTGGGACTGACATCAGACGAAAGATGGCTCTGTAGAAGCTGTAATTTCATACGGAATTGCTTCAGGACTTATCAGTCTGAGGAAACCGAACAGATGTTTATTTCTAAGCATTAACTTATCACTGAATAGGCACTGTTTCAACATAATTTATATTTCAGTCTTGGGATTTCCCTGACAACCTCTTCCAAATAATTTCTAGCTGTTAATGTCCTGTCAGATTTAATGATTCTGAATTCTCTGACAGTTCTATCCTTAATGTGAAATAAATGCCTTCCTGATGCTTCACTCCGTGTTGCTAATGGGGTGATAGCTTAGCATTTTTATTCATGTTTGTCTTTTGATCTTCAGCGGCTAATGAAAACTGGCTGCTGAAGGCCACGGAATGGATCCTGCTGGCTTCACTAAACGTTAGACAAGTGTCCTGGCCAGGTGGGATGGCAATGGTCACCGAGGCAGATGTGGAGGGGGACAAATCTCACAGGAAGCCACTCCTACTGGATAATTAAGGACAGACGAGTTACTTGAGAGACAAAATATTTTGGCAGAGGGAGTAAAAAGAAGGGAAAGTATTGGGGCTCTTAGGACATCATCACAGGCACAGGATCAGCTGCGTTAAGCATAGGCCAGAGGAAAGACAGTTTTTGCTCACTAAAACTTTCACTCTATACAACCAAATATCCAGGTTTCACAGTGCAGACGATCTAGTCACAGCACCACAACCCGAATAACCAGCCCTCATGTATCAACCACAAGGATTTACTCCAGACACAGAGAGGTCTGGCATTCCGTTACTCAGCCCTTGTAAGAAGTGACATCCTTGACTTGGGTCAGAAATCCTCCACAAGACCACACTGATTCCCTCTGCTGCTGTCATGGAGGAGAAAACCTGTGCAAAAGAACCTTTGAGCTACAAGTCCTTGATCTATCAAAGTGTGTCCAATCCCATGCCAGCAGTAGAAATGGTCCTTTCTGGGAAGTTACCATCTTTGCAAAGACTAAATCTGTTCCTCGGGATTTGCCTTTGCTGGGCTGTAAATCTCTATGCCGTAGTCCCTAGGGACTGATCGTTATGGGAAGAGGGTAATAGTTACGTGATTTGTCTCCTAGATGGTTGGTGTAAAGAGATGCTCCTCCAGAGGCTGTCACCAAACGCTCATCCCTTTCTGTGAACAGGGAGAAGCACATGGAGCTTAAACTGCTGATGTTGTGTCAGACTTTGATGTTTAAGTTCAGGTGACATGAACATCTCCCTCCCCAGAGTGTTTCTGCTACAATCAGCTTTCATAAGGATCCGGGAAATGTGAGGTCCTTAGCCACAGAGGTGGAAGTCTATGTTTCCATCAAGAAAATGGTGATTCAGGTGACACAGCTGTATGAAATACTCGAAACATTGGCAGCACATTCTAATACTGATAGAAGATAGATAGAAATTTCCAACCCAGACTTCAAGTACAAATTCTCTTCCCCTGTATCATGCAGGCTCCTGTGGGACACACATCGCTGTACAAACATGATGACAGAAAAGCAAGACACTCAAAGAAGCATTTTCCCCATGGCAAGACTTGATTCTCCTTTTTTTGGGTGATTTTTCTGTGACTGCTTAATGTGACCAAAACATCTTCAGAACAAGACAATGCAAGAAAACAAGCTGGCTCAGAAGCACAAAATGTGAGGTGGAGAAGAGACTCTTGTCTCTAATACAGCAAATATTTCAGAGAACCTCATTTTTCATACCCTCTCTTTCCTTTTCTGATTTTTTAATCTTTTTTTTTCCACAGAATAAGCCAGATAAAAAAAAAAACAAAACCTCCCAAAAAACAAAACCTTCTCTAAAGGTCAGAATGAAGAATAATATTTCATATTGCAGGTTGTGGAGCCATTACATTCCTTCTCAACAACACCAGAACCGCATGAGAAAGTTTGCAAATACCATTTAAGATATCAGGGAATGAGTCGCCTTACGCAGGACCTCACTGTCCTATTTAGGTAATACTCCATCTAGCTAAAATTGTAGTAACTGGTACCAGTTATCACTATTAGTAACAAATACTCCGTAGGCAAGTTATCCCTTAATCTGCCAGTACCACTGCCAATAATTAATTAATCTGCCTAAAGGCCTGGTGCTGTCTCAGTGGGGGAAAGGAATGTTTTGCCATTTATTTAGAGCTAAAACATAACCCAATTGCCATTTTTAGGCACTTGAACACTGTCTGATTTTCCAGATGTGCAGCACCATTCGTTTCAACAGCATAGCCAGCTAGCTGTTTCTAAACAGATTTAGAAGCCTAATCTCTGAGCTTGCAACACATTTTGTAATGTATGTAATGTTTGAATACCTGGCCCTCTGACGGTCCTTATTTTTTTTCATTCTGTAAATGAGTATTAGTGAAATAATTAATCCCCATGCCACAGCGGAGGGATAAACTACTTGTGTTTCACATGCAGCTTATGTATGTGAGAAATTCCAGGGTTACAACTTTTCCTTCTACTTCTTTTCCAGTTCAACTTACTGGAAGGAGCATTTGTTCCAGAAACCGGCCTGGTATGAAACCTGTTCGACCCCATAGGCTGTGAATGGAAAATGCTGGTATCTATACGAAGTGTTCACATGGTGTGTCCTCATGTGTTGGCCCATTTAATCTTCAGATATAAAAGACACCACTACATGTGTAGTTACTGTTTTGTGATAGAAACAGTCCTTTTTCTTGTGTTATTAGCAGAATTTTCAGCAGTCAGTATAACAGAGTGAAGTAATTTATGCCCATTAGGTCTCAATTTCATACAAACCCTTTCTCAAACTCATTTCTGAATTTGAATCATCTCTTTTAACAGAAACAACAAAAAAGAAAAGTTATTATATTCTTGGGATTCTCCAACAATCAGTAATGCAGAAACACGGGAAATAATTACAGAATAACTTTTTAAAAAAGCACATACATTTGCAAACTCCCCCCTTTTGGCCAATGACCACACCCATCACAACCTGGAGTTCATCCTGTATCCATTTGTTTAAATAACTAAAGAACAATGAAACATTTCTGGACATTCCTGCAATTGCCTTCTATCCATCAGCTCTGGCAGCTGCTTGGCAGATCTTTACTTGGCCTCCAGAGTAAACCCACCCTTTGAAGAAAACACTGCAAACCTCTACAGCCAGCCTGTTTGCCTGCAAAGTGATTAATTTTGAGTGTCTTGAAACCAAAGCCAGCGTGCTGATAACATGAAGCGAACAAGAGGGAGCAGTGCGTTGAACAGCTCAGAACGAAGTGTTCCTGCCTTGCAAGCCAGGCTGATATTCTCACCATGCGTTAGTTTTTCCGAGGGATGGAAAATGAGCACCCAGGGCAAGTTTGAAAGGCTTGAGAGATCTTCCTCATTATCCACCTCCTCATCTCTATGACTGTGGAGACACCCTTTGCTAACCACAGATTAAAGCTCTTCATGTTGCTCAAGCCTGAGAACAATCTCTCCGCTGAAGAAATTCAGGGGCCTCCCTCTCTGAGACATCCCTGAAAATTCCTTCCATTATTCTATTGATAAAACAGGAATATTTCATGTAATAACATATACTGATAAGACACGAAGGCTGAGATGAAGAGGTCTCTTATGAAACCCAGTTAAGAAACACTTGGATTATCTCAACTAGATGTTATTAAACTCACCACAGGAATTACTGGCTTAGATATGCTGGCCTGTATTAGGAAGTATTCAAGCCACATGATTAAAAAAGACCACATACCCTTGCAGCTATTGAACTTGCTAACTCCTTCTCTGGAATTCATGTGACAATATCAGTTTATACAATCTTTTCAGAAAAGTGTCTGCAAAGAAAAGCTTGAAAGCATCAAAAGAACAAAACATTCCCTTTTCCTTTAATGATTTTCAAGTCAATATTACAGTCTTGAGGGATCTGCCTCAGGATTTATGAGTTAGATGGAAAGTTAGTCTACTAAACTACCATGTAAGTTTTTATTTCATGCTCAACCCATAATTTCTGGACATGCCCAGTTGTAGCCAACGAAAACTTAATTAATCTTGACTTAAGTCAAGGTAAATAATTTAAAGCATTTTAAAATGCTCTCTGGAACTCAAAAAAAAAAGCAAACAAGCTTCACTAATGGAATACATGATTTCATTCCACAAGCTATTGCTGAGGTTTCTTCAATTTGGTTGAACATCTGTATACGATTTTCCAAAAAGAAAGCAATAACTGTTGTTTGTAGCTAGAGGGCTTGATTTCATGGCCCACCTGATTTTTCCTGACAGTCCTCAAGATGCTCCTAGAAATGCCCCAGTCTTTTTTCTTTTCTTTCTCCCTGCCTCTCTCTTCATGTATAGTAAAGTGTCCTGAGGAATCGTGACAGACGGGGAATGGAGCTGTCACCTGCTTGTTCACTTTCACGAAGATGGTACGCCCACAGCATGTTATACATAACATCAGAGGCATGCATGGGGATGGTCCCTCTAAAACATTGAGTTCCTCTTGCCTAAGTGTTTTTGGAAGGAGACCAGGGTGATGTATCGCTGCAACTAGCTTCCAACATGCACCTGTGTTTACTTAACTTCAAAATGAAGTCTGTGCTGGACATTGCCGGATAAGGTGTTATCCTCTAAACGCTGGTTAAACTCTTTATTTTCCTTAGAAAAGCACTGAAATGAAGTTGTTCAATACAAGTCCTGAATACGTTTCAGAGCACGCGGAAGGTAATCTAAGGTGGGTGGCTTACAGTTCATTGAACTATCACACATTCACTGTCCCAATAGCCTGGAAAAACTTCCGATAGATACAAACCAGTGAGGCAGGACCGAGCAAGAAGGTGTCAGGGAGCTCAGCGGGATGCTTACGCTGCTGTCAAGACCCAGGCATGACCAATGGCCGGAGAAAGGTTGAGATGGACGAGCTCGGGAAGAGACCAGCTATGAACAGCAATTTGTAAAAGACGTCAAGGGCTTTTGCCAACATTTGGTGATGCCGTTGGGAATCCAGTCATGGCTCACAACGTCATCTTTCCTATGTGGATAACAACAGCAACCTGCCTGTGTTTTGTTTTGAACCTCGACGCTCGTCACATTAAATTACCCAATACAGGGCCGTGACTCCCAGAGCAGAATACAGCTTCTAAGCCACTTTAAGGTAAAAGTATTATCTACTCATCTGTCTTGGGTCTTGACATCCAGAAAGGAAAAGGTTATGGAAATTGCACCCTAATCAAAATGGGAAAGGGGCGGGGAAAGTTGTTTGGGGTTTGTTGTTTGTTTGTTTGTTTCTAAATATAAAATGAAGGGAATTCCCTGTTGCCTTACACAGGGCTGTACAGTTCTGGGCAGCAAAATCTGGTGACATTAAATTTCAGTGCTCAGGCAACAATATCTCTAGAAAGCTGAGAAAACTTCCCTTTAAAATTCCTGAACAGTCTTAACATTTACCATGCACAATATCAAGAACATCAGAATAATACCTGCAAACTGCTCTTCCATGTAAAGTCTTTTGAAGGGAAAGAAACACCAAGATATTACTTGTGCTCTTTCCACCAGATATAGGAAGGAGAAGGAGAATTATTTTAGGGAAGGGTTATATTTTTCTTTTGGTTAGAAGTCCACGTTCTATTAGTCATCACAATGGAAATATGGTGTAAATCAGACATAGTCAGCTGAGTTCTGGACTTCTTTACTCTGCCTGAATTTGAGTGCTTTGTTATTCACATAAATTTAGAAGTCTACAAAGGTCACTCAAAACCAAGCAAGAGTGATACATTAGTATATCCTCATCACTGCAACTTCTCAGCCTACGGAGCCTTTTGATTTTCTCTTTTATGTCCGTTCACCTGTTTGGTTACTTCATAGCGACGGTTGACTGCCCTTTATTTCTTCATTATTCTTTCATTTCAGGCATGGTTTTCTATTCATTTCCCTTCTTCATATTTGATTGACGTTCTGAAATGTTAAAGTTGCAAAATCTATCTTTTAATGAAAGATTCTCTAGAAATGAAGGAATTAAAAAAAATCAGAAAATATTATCCTGGTGGTGTACATATGCTCCACTTCTGAGCACTGTTACTTATCCATTTTGATAAAACCTTTGATTTGAAAAGACTGTTTATCATTATAGTTCTGACAGGTGACATCTGCCTTTTTTTTTGTTTGGGGCTATTGTTTTTTTGAAAATGAGCTTATGAATACTTTAAAAATATAAATGTAAAAGATGCCTACGAAAACATAAGATGCAAACGTAATAGGAAATGTCCTGGTTCTGTGCCATTGCTCTATTCTGGATGAAATATCAGACCTGACATTGTTTTTGTGTTTCTTTTACTTCATGATAATTGTGCCTAGGCCATAAAAACACACAATTCTAAAACATCACGAAAATATCCAGCCTTAGCTGAAGAAAAGTTTTCTATTTGGTGGGGTAGGGAGGGAGCAGAAAGCACGTACCTGTTTCCACCATGAGCTGTAAACTTCGAGTGTCACAGTAATGGGCACGTGCTCAGAAACCATCCACACACGTGTTACAGCCTACAAAAGCCAAGTCCTGTTTCCACCCCTTGTTTGCTGTGGGCAGTGAATGCCAACAGCGGAGCACGGGTGTCTGATTTACCAGCCCAAAACATGCCTTGGCAGAATATTTACCCTGTGCTGAGGTCCTGCTACCGTGGCTGCTTCACCTCCAGAATGAGAGCTGGCTCGGTTGAAGGTACGCGCTGCACTGGGTGTACACGGGTGTAAACACGTGCCGTGACACCAGGTGTGTCTGATTTACAGCGCACAGCAAGATTTGAGAGTTCCGTTTCCATTTACTCACTGCAAACACGGGTTTACGAAGGTAAGGAAGCTGTTTGTTTGGAAGAAGGTTTAAGCAATCAGCATTCCACAGCTAGCACTGAAGATCTACATGACTGCAGCATTAGAAAGGTGAGGTTTGGGATTGCTAAAATGTGAAGTTTGATCTATGTATAGTGGAAAGTGGGAAAAGAAAGAGAATGGGCAAGAAGTTTATCTTCCAAGCTGCCCACATCTCACCACTGACAAACGTGTTTGTCCTCCCTCTTCCTGGGGCGCATGGTCTTTTCCCTCTGTCCTTAAAGAGACGTCAGAAGCTCCTATAAAGCAAAGTCCCTGAAACAGGGTGCTATCATTTGTCATCCTCCTCCTCCTGCAAAACAAACCCTCCATCCGTGTGTTCCACTCTGCATCAACAAAGCAGATAATAAAGATGCCAAGAATGGTTATTTTCTGTATTTTTTTTCTTCCTGTTTCACACTGCTTCTGTGAAAAAACATGGTGGTTAGAATAAAACATCTTACATTCTTTCTTTTCGTCATCAAAAGGCTCACAAAGAACGGGTGTCTGTTGCATCCCTCTTGCAATGTCTTTACTGGGACAGGCTGAGACAAGGGCATTTTTGGAAGCAACAGTGCTCCCAAACATTTCTGGGTGGGTGGCCTGAACAACATGTGTGTGTAGATACATCAGGCTGTTCTGATGCACCATGAGCCAATACCTTCTCTACAAGACGACCGGGGCTACAAGGAATTTATTACCATTGAGTCTTGGCCAGTGGGTGTCACTAAAAATTAGCTGTAAGGGAAATTTGGTAAAAAAAAAAAAAAAAAAAAAAGAAAGAAAGAAAAAAAGCATGGGGGCAAGAGAATCTGAATATTAAAAAAGCATTTCAGAACTTATTTTTGGCCCCAAGCCTTGTTTTGAATCCTTCCTTTGGTCAAACAATGGCAATGAGATCAGAGCCAGGCATCTAGTGCCCGCTAATTGCTATCTGGGCTGACGCTTGCCATGAATAGCTGGTTGGAGGCCTGGATAGGATGGGAAATGATTTTGCTGAAGTATCCTGCACGGATTCCCTGGTGGTGGTGGCATGTTTCTTTATGGGCTTCCTACGCTGCTCTGCCTCCCGCAGCGGGGGAACGCCAGCCAGGTGACTCACTGAGATTCTGCCCCGTGTTTACTGCAACAGCCCTCTCCACAGGGACTTGCTCACTGTGTGGAGCCTGATTTTCCCAAGAAATCTCAAAGGGCTAATTTTAAATTAACAAAAGCTTTGGAAGGCAGGGAGAAGGGAAGGGGGAGGGGGATTTCTTGCAGGAGGAAAGAGATGGCAGAAATAGACTCCTTCCTTTTTCCTTTCTCTTGTCCAAGATAAGGAAACATCACACGCTAAAGGCAATTTAAAAACAACTTAAAAGGCAGATAAATTTAGTCGTAAGTATTCTGCTGGGTGGACAATCGAGATATAGAACAAGTCTTCAGCCAGAAAGTTTTTAGGAAAAGTTACCAGTGGTCAAGGCAAAGGGGAAAAAATCAAGGAAATGCTGTTCGTATTAAAACTACCATAGTACCAGGTCATAAACCCCTTTAAGAGGAAAGATGGTCCAGTAGTTAACACAATGGACTTCAATTTATGCATTCCATCCAGGTCTCCTGATGCAGTCGAGGCTTCCTCTAACTTTGACGAAGTCACCGCAGCTTTTCTGTGTCTTAGTTCTCCACTCACAATATGATGATATTAAGGTGAAGATGGCTAGGACCAACGTATGCGTGGCTATGAGCTTTGCTGAAATAATCGTGATATTAATGAGAAGTTGCACCCAGATCTAAAGAGGCCAATTGTACCCTGCAAAAAAACAAGGTTGGAGGAT